>NC_136264.1:92904893-92977393 GCF_964187855.1 Myxine glutinosa | reverse complement strand
TGTCATGTTGCAAGGGTCCACCTTCGGTTGAGCTTCAACTTTCCGACAGATGGCTGGACTCGCATTATCCTCAAGCACCCTCTAGTACAATGAAGAATTCAAAGTGGATTATATGATGGTGAGCTGCCCAGGCCCTGATGCAGCAAAGCTGCCCCAAACTATAATATTTCCACCACCATGCTTTACAGTTGGTATCAGGTTCTTGTGGTCAAATGCTGTCTTTGGTTTTCGCCAAACATGTCTTCTGGTACTGTGGCCAAATAGCTCTACCTTTGACTCATCTGTCCAGAGCACATTGTTCCAGAAGTGCTGGTCTTTGCCTAGGTGTTCATTGGCAAACTTTAGTCTTGCCTTGATGTTCTTTCTGGACAGCAAAGGTATCCTCCTGGCACACCTCCCATGTAGATCAAATTTGTGCAGCCTCTTTCTAATGGTAGACTTGTGCACTTTGACATCAACAGTGGCAAGAGCTACCTGTAGGTCCCGTGATGACATTTTGGGGTTCTTAGAGACTTCTTTCAGCTTTTTGCGGTCTGCTCTCGGGCTGAACTTGATGGGGCGGCCTGGCCTGAACAAGTCGGCAGTTGTTTGGAATGTTCTCCACTTGTAGATGATCTTCCGGACAGTCGAATGATTGATTTCAAATTGTTTGGAGATCTTTTTAAATCCCTTCCCAGACTCGTAGGCATCTATAACCTTCTTTCTGAAGGCCTCAGGGAGCTCTTTTGATCTCGGCATGGTGACGCCGCACACTTCGACAACAAAGAGCAAACCAAACGAAATGTCTGAGGTTTAAATAAGACAGGTTCCTCCAAGATCCACTCTAACGATGTTCTAATCATTTGCACCTGAGCTGGTGCACCTGATTCTAATTTTAGTTATTTGAAGTAGTGATAAATGTAGGGGTGTACTTACTTTTTCCACATGCGAAATTTGCATTTCTGTTTATTTAAATTATACAATTGACTACAAAATGTGAAAGTTTCACGATATTTGTTATATTATATCACCTAACGATGGGTATTGTTAGTTAGGGTTTTTGAGCTCTTCAGGTGCATAATGCAAGGCGGCAGAGATGTTCGCCAGCGCATCTAGCGAGGTGAGTTCGGTCACTCGCAGGCCAACACAGGTGTTCGATTCACCACTCAAACCCCCAGTGTACATGTGCTCATAACTCGGTAAAGATGTTCTTTTCGAGCGACGGTTGTTTGGTACCCGGGTAACAAAGGTACCTGGTGTTGCCATGTAACGCAAAGTCGCTTTGTGACTAGAATATGAAGAGGGTGGGGAAGGGGGGGGGCGTAGGGGAGAAGGGATGGGAGAGGGGTGGCGGAGAGACAGAGGCATGGCGGAGAGGCAGAGAGGGGTGGTGGAGAGGCGGAGAGGGGTGGTGGAGAGGCGGAGAGGGGTGGAGGAGAGGCGGAGAGGGGTGGAGGAGAGGCAGAGAGGGGTGGAGGAGAGGGAGAGAGGGGTGGAGGAGAGGCAGAGAGGGGTGGAGGAGAGGCGGAGAGGGGTGGAGGAGAGGCGGAGAGGGGTGGAGGAGAGGCGGAGAGGGGTGGCGGAGAGGCGGAGAGGCATAGAGGAGAGGCGGAGAGGGGTTGTGGAGAGGCGGAGAGGGGTGGCGGAGAGGCGGAGAGGGGTGGCGGAGGGGCGGAGAGTGGTGGCGGAGAGGCCGAGAGGGGTGGCGGAGAGGCAGAGAGGGGTGGCGGAGAGGCAGAGAGGGGTGGCGGAGAGGCAGAGAGGGGTGGCGGAGAGGCAGAGAGGGGTGGCGGAGAGGCAGAGAGGGGTGGCGGAGAGGCAGAGAGGGGTGGCGGAGAGGCAGAGAGGGGTGGCGGAGAGGCAGAGAGGGGTGGCGGAGAGGCAGAGAGGGGTGGCGGAGAGGCAGAGAGCGGTGGCGGGGAGACAGAGAGGGGTGGCGTGGAGACAGAGAGGGGTGGCGGCGAGACAGAGAGGGGTGGCGGCGAGACAGAGAGGGGTGGCGGAGAGACAGAGAGGGTGGCGGAGAGACAGAGAGGGGTGGCGGAGAGACAGAGAGGGGTGGCGGAGAGACAGAGAGGGGTGGCGGAGAGACAGAGAGGGGTGGCGGAGAGACAGAGAGGGGTGGCGGAGAGACAGAGAGGGGTGGCGGAGAGACAGAGAGGGGTGGCGGAGAGACAGAGAGGGGTGGCGGAGAGACAGAGAGGGGTGGCGGAGAGACAGAGAGGGGTGGCGGAGAGACAGAGAGGGGTGGCGGAGAGACAGAGAGGGGTGGCGGAGAGACAGAGAGGGGTGGCGGAGAGACAGAGAGGGGTGGCGGAGAGACAGAGAGGGGTGGCGGAGAGACAGAGAGGGGTGGCGGAGAGACAGAGAGGGGTGGCGGAGAGACAGAGAGGGGTGGCGGAGAGACAGAGAGGGGTGGCGGAGAGACAGAGAGGGGAGGCGGAGAGACAGACAGCTGGGGTGGGAGAGATATGGTGGGAGAGACATGGTGGGAGAGACATGGTGGGAGAGACATGGTGGGAGAGACATGGTGGGAGAGACATGGTGGGAGAGACATGGTGGGAGAGACATGGTGGGAGAGACATGGTGGGAGAGACATGGTGGGAGAGAGGGGTGTGGGAGAGACATGGTGGGAGAGAGGGGTGTGGGGGAGACAGAGAGGGGTAGGAGAGGGAGGGAGGGGTAGGAGAGGGAGGGAGGGAGAGAGAGATGTGGGGGAGATGGAGAGGGGTAGTGGATGGGGGCCAGAGAGAGGAGGATGAGGGAAGGAGAGAGGTCGGGGAGGCAGCATGAGCGATGGAGAAAGGAAGGCAGCATGAGGAGAGGGAAAGCAAGGCAGTGTGAGGAGTCGTTGAGTTTGTTGCATGCAGTTCTGTGCTCTGTTTGGAGCACAGGCATCATCCCAACTGACTGGAAGAGGGGCCTAGTTGTCCCCCTCTGGAAAGGGAAGGGTGATCACCAGGACTGCAACAACTCCTGGGGGGTGACGCTACACTCGGTGCCGGCAAGGTCTTTGCTTGGATCATTCTTGAGAGCGTTCGCCGCCATCTGCTCGAGCACCAGCGACCAGAGCAGTCGGGCTTTACACCAAAGAGGTCAATGATTGACCGTATCCTTGCGCTTCGGGTCCTCACCGAACACAAGCGAGAGTTTCGTCAGGGGTTGCTTGCAGCCTATGTTGATCTCCGCAAAGCGTTCATTTGGGTGAATCAGGATGCCCTCTGGAGGATTCTTGGTCTTCGTGGGGTGCCACCAACGCTGATCAATCTGATCTCTGAACTATACTCTTGTACTGAGAGTGCTGTGAGGTGTGGTGGCTCCATCTCTGACTTATTTCCAGTTGTTACTGGAGTTCAGCAGGTGTGTGTACTGGCTTCCACACTCTTCAGCGCTTGTATGGACTAGATTCTGGGGAGGATGTCGGAGAGGTCAGGCTGCTGTGCATCGTTTGGGAGTGTCAAGATCTCTGACCTTGATTTTGCAGGTGATGCAGTCATCTTTGTGGAGACACTGGATATTCCTACGGAGGCCCTCCGGGCACTGAATGATGCGGTGGAGCCGCTGGGATTACGGATTTTCTGGGTCAAAACCAAGATCCAGGCTTTCAATGACATATTGGATGTTGCTGTCTTGTCTGTGCCTCTTTGTGGCGAAGATGTTGAGGTCACGAAGAGATTCACTTACCTTGGCAGTGTTGTTCATGTCTCCGCATGTTGCGAGCCAGAGGTTGATAGATATCTGGGTCGGGCCTGGGGAGTCATTTATTCACTGGATCATGAGGTGTGGCGCTGTCGGTATCTATGCAGGATGACGAAAGTCAGAGTCTTTAAGTCCTTGGTGCTTCCAGTCTTGCTCTACGGATACGAAACTTGGACCCTTATCAAGGGCCAGAGAATGAGACTTAACTCCTTTGGAACCAAGTCTCTTCGGAGAATCCTTGGCTATATCTGGTCGGACTTTGTGTCCAACGAGCGGTTGCTCATAGAGACTTCGATGAGATTTGTTTCCTGTATGGTCTGTGAGCATCAGCTGCAGCTGTATGGACATGTGGCTCGTTTTCCGGACGCTGATCCAGTTCACTAGATACTCTCAGCAAGGGAGCCTCGTGAGTGGAGGAGGTCAACCGGTTGACCGCGTTTCTTGTGGTTGCAGCAGGTTGATCGGCATCTCAAGGAGATAGGTATGGGCCAGGCCCAGGCATCAGCCTTGGGGATGGCCAGACGGAGGCACCTGGAGTACCGTCGGAAAGTGGATGCGGTGACGCGTTGCTTCGGTGCATGCTCCCATACCTGACCTGACCTGTGAGGAGAGCTGAGGGGAAGGCATGGTTAAATGAAGAAAGTAATTGAAGGACAGGTATAGGTGACGAGATGTATAGGTGTGATAGGAAAGAAAATATGAGGAGGAGGTGTTGCAATCTTAGTAAAAGACAGTTTTACATCGAGAGAAATGGGTGAAAATATGGAGGGAATTAATGTAGAGGTTCAGTATGGATAGGGATTAGAGATTGTAAAAACAATAAGCTACTTGTAATATATTCTGTAAGGCTCCTGGTGTAAGGGAAGAGTAGGAAGGAAGGGTACATGAAGAATTCAGAAAGGCATGTGGTAAGGGAAGGTTATTGATTATGGGGGGTTTTAACTGCCAGTGTTAGATTGGATCCAGGAACAGGGAAATGCAGAACAGATGAGGATTTCCTTGATCTAGTCCAGGATTACTTTTTAACCCAATTTGTAGATACACCTACGAGTGGGAGTGCGTTGTTAGACCTACTTTTAATAAATGATCCAAATATATGGTGGAAGTAGGAGAGAATTTAGGATCAAATGACCATAATGTAGTGTGTGCAAGAATTCTCTTAAGAGTTAGAGTTTGGGATAGTTGAGTAAATCTATTAGATTTCAGGAAGGCAAACCTTGAAGTTATGAGGAGAGTTGGGTGATGTAGATTGGGAGAAGCCAACAAGAGGACAACAGCGTGATCTGAGAAATGGGAAACCTTCAAGGAACAAATGTGTGGGGCGCAGAGCAAAGACATTCCAATGATGTGTAAAACTAGAAGCAGAAAGAGGCCATGGTGGCTGAGTAGTGAGATAAGGAATGCCATTAAGGATCGGCATTTATTCGGTATAAAATAACAGGACTGGAGTCAGATGGATGTCGGTATAAGAGTAAAGGACTAGTTCAGAAAATAACTCGGCAAGCCAAAAAGAGTATGAGGACATGGCTAAGAATATTAAGCATAATAGCAAAGCGTTATGTATATAAGGCACAGGGGTAAAGAACAGGTTAGGACAAGTGTAGACTCAGTTGATGAACAACATAGGGAGAGTGGTTAGTGATGAAAGCAAGGCAGCAGGCTTATTTCACAGGTATTTTGCTTCAACATTCACACAATAACAGTCAGGAGAATTGCCAATAGCTGAGAGTATCTATGAAGAAGGTGAGTACGTTTTTTTTACAGAAGATCCAAGTCAAAGTGGAGGAAGTAAAGGAACAGCTTGGAAATCTAAGAGTGGATTAAAGCCCAAGGCCAGATAATATGCACCTGAGAGTATTGAGGAAGGTAGCTGAGCAGGTAAGCGAGACAA
Source organism: Myxine glutinosa (assembly GCF_964187855.1). Classification (NCBI taxonomy): domain Eukaryota; kingdom Metazoa; phylum Chordata; class Myxini; order Myxiniformes; family Myxinidae; genus Myxine; species Myxine glutinosa. The sequence goes on along the minus strand of NC_136264.1, from coordinate 92,971,824 downwards.
AGGATATCTTTAATAGCACATTGGAGTCAGGACAGGTACCGGAGGATTGGAGAGTAGCAAATGTAACACCATTATCTAAGAAAGGATCCAGAGAGGATTTTGGAAACTATAAACCTGTTAGACTGACTTCTGTTGTAGAAAAGGTGTTGGGGATGTAAATTAAGGATCAGATGAGGAACCATTTAAATAAACACAAACGAATTAAAGGTAGTCAGCATGGATTTGCCAAAATAAAGTCATGTTTAACAAATTGGAGTTATATGAAGTAGTGTTTGATTGGGTGGATGAGGGAAGGGTAGTGGATGTAGTGTATCGAGACTTTCAGAAGGTATTTCATAAGGCACCACATATGAGGTTGTTAGCTAAGGTGAGGGCTTGCGGAGTGGCTGGTCGGGTAGCTAACTGGATTGGAAACTGGCCTTGTGATGGAAAGCGAATAGTGGCTCCTTACAGTAGAATGTGAATTTTCTTATTTTTTTGTTATCATGATTTTATGTAAGGTATGATGTATTTCATATAGCTTAAGGTTGTAATAGTGATGGTAGCAGATTGCTTGGTGGGTAATTGTATTCTCTTACTTGGAAGAGTTTATTTTATTGCTGACTCGTTTTACCAGCTCGTTGATAGTAAGTTCTTTCTTTTCTTTTTTTCGAGAAAGAAAGGTCGTGAGAAGATATGTGAGAAGAGTCAATCTGGGAACACGGAGAACAGAGCAATTATAAATGATGTGATAAATGTTTGATGTGGGCAATATCCAGGATAGTGGCGACAGGGTCGTCTTTGCTGTAGGAAATGTTACTAAAATATGCAATTTGGTGTCTGCGTGTCTGTCTGACTGTATTTTGGACATTTGTTCGTTACTTATTCAATCTCAAACAAACTTGCCAAGAGGACTAAGAGTCACACAATGGAGGTTGTAGTGACTTCATTTGCCCCCCTCCCCAAGGGGGTTTTCCACCTTGGGCGACATCCATGTTAAGATAGCTGATACTTTTGTTATTAGAAGCGGACTTGTTTTTCCAGTTATTCCCCATACTGAGTTACCACAGATACCACAGTTATTCCCCATGTACTCATTGGTGTAAATGTCTCGATGGCATCCAGTGTAGTTTCATCGACGTTCTTCTCGCAGGCCAAAGTAGCAAACGTTTCCTGGAATTTCTCATTCGCCTCCAGACTCACTCCAGACTCACTCTCCAGACATGATTGCTTGGGAGGGCTTTGACCTCCTCTGTGACGACATGATTGTCCATTGAAATAATCCAGACACATTTGTCATCGTAGTCAATGAAAACCTGGCGATTTGAGATAATGGTCCCATATTCACTTTTTGCCCACTCTCTTTTCATAAGAAGTCGGGCAGTTGACGCTTAAAAGAGGGCAACTTCAAGGCATCATTATGGCGCTTTTCCATTGCACAGAACGGTACGGTACGGTAATCCCTGTGTCGTTTTTCCATCGCACAACAGAACCGTGACAATAGGCAGAGTTATCTGAAGTGACGAAAAAAACGTGACCACTGTGGTGACATTGGAGAGTCAATGTGACACTAAACTCATGTAGTGCTCATGTGACACTAAACTGTAAAACAGCTCCGCAACTATGGAGGAACTTGAAGCTGTGTTTTACTTCTTCATCGGGTTTTGGTTTTATCTGGACATGAGTTTTTTTAGTGAAATGCAAAAAGCGAGAGGAACATGTTTGAGCAGGAAGTGTTTGAGGAGAAGCTGAAAGACGCCAGAAAGAGGACATGGTTTTCCATGTATTTTTGTCCGATTCTTATCACTTATGCTTTAGCTATCTTCTCTCTAGAATTGTGGTATTACAAAATGGCGGTTGGGTCTGAACATAGCGTGACGATTCTGTGACGATTGCGATTGACCAATCAACGGTCTGCAGTATTGCTAGCTCCACCCATAGGGTCCGGGTTCGGCTCTCTTGGTACCTATCCATAGCAGGAACCAAATTTAGCACGGGTACTTAGGTACGGCATGGTTTGCTTGGCAATGGAAAAACGGATTTTGGTTACTGTACCATGGTGGAAAATCACCATTAGTTTTAGATGAGCTTGCTTTGGGCCATGTATGGAGTAGACTATGTCATCGGAGCCTCTCTTCTTCCGTTCTACATCCTTGATTAACGGGGTGGCATAGCTATCAAATACTATGTCAATGCGCCAACGACATAGAGCAGTGATCTGGATCAGGATGCATTGATCAAGGCCACTGTAGCTGCAAGATAAATTCATTGCTAAATAATGCAATCGGCAATATGTAATTGTGTCTTATGATCTGAACATCGCAAAGCCAGCTTTGCAAATTCAGCCTGCAGAGTCACAGGCATATGATGATATTTGTCATGTACTTCCCATGGGGAAGAAGTTATGTTAATGATGTTGTCATCGGTGCCTTCATTATGACTGCCACATAATTCGACAAGTACAACGCTTGATCTGATCAGAATGAATTTTTTTCACTCTGCAACTGTTGGTCCGATGTACACAGAATTTTCACCATAGGAGCGCCTCCTCCTGTAGAATTTTTTAAAATGATAATTATGATGTCATAGGTCACGTGGCACAGGTGCCATCTTGGAAAACTGAAAAAGTTGCACCTTTATATCTCCAAAACCGCTCCATTGAAAAAAATTGAAACGTGGCTCATTGGAAAGAACTCTGCATGGGGAATAAGTGTTGCTAACGATGACGTCATTGGTGCCTTTATGATGACGTCATAATTTGACACGTACAACGCTTAGTCCGATCAGTTTTAAATTTATTGCTTGTGATCTACGGAACAATTATATTGGAGAATATAAATTTATGATGTCATCGGTCACGTGGTCTGGCATCCATATGGAATTGAAGAAAAAAAACAAAAACCCTTAAAAAAACAGAAGAGTTGACTCGCACCATGTTGTGACTGCACATGGTAAGTATTCTATGAATACTATCTAGTTTCATTATATTTGGTCCTTCCACATACAGATGGCTTTCTTCAAAGCAATTGGAAAGATCGTTGTTGCTTCTGGAGGTCCAGAATTTGACAGAATGTGGCATATTAGCAGCTGGATCTCTGCATTGCCTTCTATCTGGCACTCACTTTAGTAGATGCAGACGGTTGCATGAGCTCCTAGCCCTTGCGTTTCAAGTCCTCTATTTTCGTTCCTTCCTGACTGCCGAGTTGGATGAAGATGTGATGGTAGTACTCCAGATATTTTTGTTTGGCAATGATGAGACAGCATAGGAGGTGATGGACAATCCAATAGTGGACACGGTCCTCAGAGAGTATGGTGAGTACACGAATAAAACACAGATGGGTCAACACGGTGAGCCTGCGCAATTCTGGCCGATGTATGTCTACTCCATCCAAGACAAACTATATGTTTGATCGAGGCATCCGGACTAACAACATCGACCTATTAGTGGATGCATTGTCGAGGATCATTGGACTGTTGGTCATTACCATGTGAACTATGCACGGTGTAACAGAACCATCCCGATGTTAAGGCTATCCTCGAGAAGGGAGCTTTCACTGTGAGAAGGAGCAAAATCACTTTTTTAGATGCCCCGTTTATCTCACAGTAAATGTACAAACAGTAAATGCTGACTCTGCATTGAGAGTGCTAGGAATTTTAGCAGGTACAAGCAATTACAAAACATGTCTGCAATGGATGCTGACAAAATCGCTCAGAGCATCAATGGTCACCACGCTGAATTAAATCTCAGGCATCAGTACAGTTGATCCTGGTGCCACCGAATTGCTCCCAGCAAGGATTAGAAGAGACAACAGTGACTTGTAGAAGATAATCTGTGCAATTGAAAACTCATGAAATCCATTCAGAGAAACTCACAGGTGCGCTGTACAATATCCAGACAGGTAAAGCATCCAGCATAGCTGTGAAGGAGAACATCTTTTTATTCCGCCAGGATGGAGAGATGCAGTATGCTGAATTCACAGAGGCCTGTATACAGGATACTGCCCACTTTGAGCAACCAATCAAGAGAAACAAAATTTTAAATTTTAAATGTGATGATGTCAAAAACAGATGGGCAACAAATAAGATAGGCACTTAGTTGAAATGCACACGCGACTTGCTAGGACGGATCATCATCTTGGCACAAAAACAGAAAATTGATCTCCAGCACGTGCTATCTTTCCGGCTTACTCCTGTGCCATTGTCCCTGTGCTGCACAGATAGAACCGTGGCCAAAACAGCAAAGAGTAAACTCCTTCGATACTTGGAAGATCAAGTCGAGCCTGGGGAGCCATCAATAGTTGTTGCCTGCGCTATGATGGCAACTTCCTATTGCACTCGTTAGCACTGAATTTACCTCGCAGCTACTGTGGCCTTGCCCGATGCATCCTGATCCAGATCACTGGTCTATGTCATCGGTGTATTGACATTGTATTTGATACCTATGTCACTCCATTAATCAAGGATGTAGAACGAAAGAAGAGAGGCTCCGATGATATCGTCTACTCCATCACTGGCCCATAACAAGCTCATCCAAAAAACTAAGTGATGCCTTGAAGTTGCCCTCTTTTAAGCATAAACTGCCCGACTGGTTAAGAGAGTGGGCAAAAAGTGAATATGGGGCCATTATCTCAAATCGCCAGGTTTTCATTGACTATGATGACAAATGTGTCTGGATTATTTCAATGAATAATCATGTCATCACAGAGGAGGTCAAGGCCCCATCAAGCAACCATCATGAAACAGAAACACGCTTGTGTCTCCACATTAAGGGAATTACAACAGCTCTGGAATTCAGGGGCAATGTACTTGTGAGGGCTTGAGATACCGATATTGCTGCCTTACTCATTTTCCACTGCCACAAATATCAAGCCAGAATTTGGATGGATGTGGAATTCCGGAGCAAAAAAGACATGTGGATGTTTCTTCTATTGTGGAGAAAATAGGACGAAGTATGTGCACTGCCCACCCTGCCTTACATGCCTTCACTGGGTGTGACTATACATCAGCCTTCTCTAGGCTGGGGAAGGTTTGACCAGCAACATGTCTGGAGGCGAGTGAGAAATTCCAAGAGGCGTTCGCTACTTTGGCCTGCGAGAAGAAGGTCGATGAAACTACACTGGATGCCATCGAGTCATTCACATGTAGCATGTACGGTTTCAGGAATGAGATCTCATTGAATTGCGCTCGGTTTCTTGCCTTCGAGAAGGCCTGTCGCCCATCCAAGAAACCCATAAATCCACTCGGCAAATTGAAGGGGATCGCTGATCGAAGCTCAAGCTCGATAAAATGGAGAATGGCAATGATTGCAACAGTGATGATCACCTGTCTCTATCATCGGTCAATGAAGATGACTGACTCTACAAACTTTCAGATGTCGTTCATACAATGTAGCCTACATCCATTTGCTGTAGTTTCATTGAAATGTTTGCAGACATTTTGCCTAACATGCTTACCGCTTGCTAATTTCATCGCAGCCACTGTCAACTATTTTAACAAGATTCTTAAGACCCTTAGTCTGATTTATTTTCATTCTTAAGTAGCCGATTTTTGTTACCTGTATGGTCGGCTTTTATTTTTGACTCATTTTGTGTTTGTATTCATTAGTGTAATTAAAGGTGTAATTAGCACTAATTAATGTCAATCTTGTGCTAATTAGTCAGATTTGTAATCATTCTTGAGTGACAAATTCAGAGTGTATGTATCAAGTATATCTCATGTGTGTGGATTTCAAATTTGTTCTCCTGACTTCTGTTAAAGTGGAAGTGGTCACGCTTGGCCACTGATAATTACTTCAATAGACTCTTAAGACCCTTAGTCTGATATATTTTCATTCTTAAATAGCTGATTCTTGTTACACTTATGGTCCTCTTTTGTTTCTGACAATTTCAGTGTTTGCACTCATTGTTTTAATTAAAGCTATAATTGTTGCTAACCAATGTCATTCTTAAGCTAATTAGTCTGATCTATATTCATTCTTTAGTCATGTTTCCATTCCTCGTAGGATGGGAGAAATCTGAAAATACGAGTTTGATGCATGTACTCGAAAATCTAAATAAATGTGTAATATGGTGCCACTTCAATTAAGTGCCAAGCGCACAAGTCTGATCTGGCAAAATTTAAGAATGAGCTTTTCAAACTTTGGACTGATGGTACAATGGAACCACACCATTGAGAACTTTGTTCCCGATTGTCTAATTAAATCGAGCCTAGCTCTCGGTCTATGACACACTCGGCCTTCTTTTCACTCGCAGAGCTATCCGGCGGCAGTAGCTAAAAGCCAGCGAGTGGTAAACCGCATCGCACCCTACTTCTGCACTAGATGCGTACACCTGCCCTGTGAAAAACAAAGCAAAACCCCAAACATCACCGATAATATTAACGTTATTGCAAGATAATATTATTAACAGTAATATTAACAAAAATAATAGTACGGATAATGATTGCCACCCCTCCTCCCCCTCCCAACCATCAATCCCTCAACCATGTCTAAAGCATCATTTTCACACATAAAGTGTGAGAAAATGTATAATTAATTTAAAAGCACTGAAAACGCACGACCCCCTTCCCTTCCTATCCGCCCGCCATCCTCCCCCTGCCTGCTCCCATAGGAAGCGTGTGTTTCTAGTGTATGGAAATGACACACCTTGGGATTACTAACAGGTTGAGGGTACAGATAAAACAATTGCAGGATTAACGGAGTTTGAAAAATTTGTACATAAAGGTGGTTAGGTTAGTGGACTGAGTCTGCAGAGGAGATTGGTAGTGATGATGGTCTAGCGAGTATAGGCAATGTGAAAGCGTAGTATAAGCAGTGCTGAGGGTCTAGCAGGTACAGGCAGTAACGAGGGTGTAGTGGGTACAGGTGGGGTGAGGCTGGGACGAATGCAGAGAGGAGGTGGGAGTTAGATGAAGTTGGAACATGTGCAGGCAGTGGATGAGGCTGTAGTGAGTGCAGGTACGGTGTGGGGTTTTAGTGAGTGCAGGCTGGCGTGAGGTTGAAGTGATGCAGACAGGTTTGAGATTGGATTGAGCGTAGGCAGAGGTGTCGGGTTGGAGTGACCCCTTGGTGGTGTAATGGTTTGAGCTTCCGCTCTGCATCTGGGAAGTTGGTGGTTTAAACCCCGACCAAGACATATGAAGGACTTTAAATATGGTACATGCTGCTTCCTTGCCTGATAATCAGCATTTCGAAAGGATAGAGCACGGACCAACAATCATAACAATCATACATTGCCAAATATAGCTCAGGCTTTGATGGGCCTAATGACCTCCTGAGTCAAAGTGATCTGTTTTGATCTGATCTGATCTGTTTTGCCTTGTTGATCTGATCTGATCTGTTTTGCCCTTATTAGAACTCTTGCAGTGAAGTGTGAAAGAGCACGAGGGGCTGTTGAACGATGCAGTGCTCAAAACCTACATATATTCATTCAGATTTGCCTTATTAATTTGTGGCGATACAGATACTCAGATACCATATGGTTGCAATCTATGATAATGGATTGGTGCTGAAAGGGAAGGACAACACACTGTGATGTGAAAGGAACAAGGAGATGAATAAAATGATAAAAGGACTCTCTTGCTGACATGTGACATGTGTGCTGCCAATTACGTAATGTGTAATTCTCTTCTACTCGTGACTTGGTTGATATTTCTGCTCCTCTGACCAGAGCCGGTGCTGCCGATTGTGAAGGGCTAGTGCTCGACGTCGTGCGAGGTGCGGTACGATTCCAAAAGGCCATTGCTGAAGCTTGGCTTCGAGTCATCGAGACCTTAGCAGATGACAGCCAGCACAAGGTGAGTATGTGAGACCGGGGTGTAAAAAATTCTCCCAGTATAGTATAAATATAATTGGTCACGTTTACCTTGAAGATACACCTGTTTCTTCATATGTGTGGTGCCAGACTTCTGCCAATCGGTGAATTCCTGCTTATCGCTCCCTAGTTGTCAATGTTGTGATGAAAAAAGATTTCCTTCGCACCCCTTCCCTGCCGCTTTCACTCCCCCATGATTATCCCAACCAGATTTATACTGGGTTATTGTCATACGAAATATACTTTTTTTTTTTTTTTAATTCCTACAATTCTCAATTTTATTTTGGTTTCTATTTTTCTGTGTAGAATCACCGTGTTATTCAAATCGTCCTCACTACATTCTGATAAAAACGCACCACAATCAAAAGCCCTGCATGTGGTTTTATTTCATTCCCCCACATTTTCATTTTCCTTGTGCATGGAAATGTAATTTTTATTTTTTCTTTCCTCCAATAGTCCATTAATACAGTATTGCGTGTATGAAAGGCATCAGGTCGATTAACCATTTTACTTGTGTAATATGTAGATTGCCACCGAGCCTAAAGTTGAGTGAGGAGAAGCTTAATTGCTTGAAGCTTCATAAATATAAATCGTCTTCATAAATATAAAGTTGAGAATTCACTTATCTCTCTTATGACTTTTCAGACCTGCACGCAATTGACGTAAAACCTCCCGTCCTTATTTTAGATATAGTTTTTTTTTCTGTCATATATTTGAAATGCTCAGAATCAAGATTTATGTCCATGCCAGGCATTGCTATTTTTCAAAATATAATTATGCGAGATTGATGCTCATTGAAGAGCAAGGTGAGAGAGGATAGGAAGAAAACAAACAGAGTGGGGCGGTGGAGCAACAGTTTGTCACAATAAACAAGGGAATAAACAAACAAGAAAAGAAGATCGAGAGGAGAGGGAACGCAGTGACATGCAAGTGTGATTGTTGCATTAGGTGGTGTTAATGGGTGTGGAAAAGGTTGTTGGAAGGGATGGGTGCTGACACGAGATAGTAGTGCACTACCCGCTTGAAGCTCTGGAGGGGAAGAGTGGGAATGTGGTTCCACAAATGGGAGAAAAAAAGGAACAGAGTTAGTTGATTTGTGTAATGAGCCTGGCACACCTGACCTCTTATCCACCTAAAAGGCCATCGTCTGCAGTTTGATGGGGGTACTGCTCTCCCCTCTGCTTATGCCGTGGAAACCAAGGTCGTCATGGAAACTTCAAGATAATTGGAATGTACTGCGATGAAGCTGAATCTATGGATCTATCACTTTCCCATTGCAGACAAGTCAGTGGTTTCTGTCTTGTACCGCTTCCTTTCTCTTCTTGCATCCTCAGCTCTTTCCATGCTCTACGTTCTCCAGGCTTCTGCAGGGAGCAGACATGGTCTACCCGGGACCCCCTTCTGGTGAAACTCCCAAAATCCAGGATCACTGCTCACCTGCACTCAATTTGTTCCCTTTTGTCCCACCAACTTCCATATTCTCTTCAATCTTATTCTTCCCTCCAAGGCTTCAAGTCAGCTGTTCACCACCATCTCAGATCATCTCCATCCAAAACAATGATCTTGTGTATATATATATATATTGTTGCGGATATGAGGATTGTATTTTTTAATAGTATTGTATTGTATTGGAAAGTGTTATGTAACATTGGTTGATTCTGGCCCCTCCTGCCTCCAGTGTTGTGTAAAGGTTAAAAGGGCGTCCCGGTAGTTAATTCCATAAAGCACACATTGAAGGACACGATAAAACCCTTGTTCAGTAGCTTATATCTTTATTATGTGTTTTAGATTAAGGCTTTGTCGTCCATTAACATGACACTCCATTGCACCAAGTGAAAAAGATAGATTCCCTTCATTCCCATTCCCAAAAACCTCCATTTCCCCCTTTCAACAATTGCCATTCACATTGCCAACCAACAATTGCCGCCATTGGCCACGAGGCAGGGTTGGGGAAGAAAGGCGGGTCCCCACCTCGTCATAGAGGGGAGGAGTGAGTCAGCCCCACTCAACCAACCACGAACAAGGGGTTGGACTTGGAGAGGGTGTGGAGAGAAACATCAAGGAGGTTCGCGAAGGTTGAGGGGCGGGGCCTATATAACCCGCCGCGGGACGTTCCCCAAGAGATGAGAGATGAGCTATGACAAGAGCTGAGTTGTGAGGTCCAAGGCTGAGCTGCGTGGTGAGGTGCAAAAGAGAGAGCTGGGTTGTGAGGTCCAAGAGAGAGAAAGGAGGTCATCCAGGGAAGCACAAGGCCTGCTATTCGTCGCCTTGCTCGCCAGCAGCAGCGTCCACAGCAGCAGCAGCAGCAGCGTCCACAGCAGCAACAACACCCAACGAGCCGATCGTGCTGCCGGACCCATTGGACTTTCCTCCTTCCAGCCATTCCTGCCTGCAAGTTCCCCATTCATGTACGTGAGTTTGTTCTGTTTGTTCTGTCCTGGGTAGTCAATTAAGTCTGTATAAGCTAGTAATTTTCACTGTCACCTGCTTTTTCATGTCCCTGAACATAACCGTGACTGCTCCTTTTTGCTTGTGTGTGTAATAATAAATCCCGTTACTCTTCTGTACGTCTTCTTCTTCCTCTCTACATTCGGTCGTTTTAGAGTTTTCCACATTGAATAGCTGTGGCGCGATCGGGCCAACGTTTGGGTGAATCGGGGAAACTGTTAGGTCGCGGGGCCTCCGCTCGGCAAACATAACATCCTTAACCGCGAACCGTAACAATATATTTAAACTCAGGACCTTAGGATCCCAAGCCCTAACCATGAGGCCAACACCAGTTATAATAATCTTGTCTACCCCCATTAACCCACCTCAACTCACCTCTTTCCAAGTTTCCAATTTTTCCTTCCTGAGAGTTTGTGGCTGTTCCATCTTGTTCACCCACTGTGTCCTCCCCTAACTCCCATTCTTCCCCACATCCCTTATTTCTCCATGTCTCCCTCTATTTTGCCCTTCGTTCCTGCTGTTGGTGTCCCCCTCTCTTTCTACTTTTATTTTTGTCCTGTTACATCTTGATCCATTTTAAGTTCTAGCTCCTCCAGATGCCTCAATCTCTATATATAAAGGAGGAGTGTGTGTGTGTGTGTGTGTGTGTGTGTGTGTGTGTGTGTGTGTGTGTGTGTGTGTGTGTGTGTGTGTGTGTGTGTGTGTGTGTGTGTGTGTGTGTGTGTGTGTGTGTGTGTGTGTGTGTGTGTGTGTGTGTCTGTCTGTCTGTCTGGATGTCCGCTTATAACTCAAGAACTACACATCGGAGAAAAGTTTTAGACACAGATTCGGAATCAGCATAAAATCCCGGTGGTTTTAGGCTACGTTTTATTTTAATATCAATGGTTTAAAAAAACCGCGCCAGCTGCAATTCCATGGTGTAGTTTGTGGCGGCGCTAGACGTTCGGGGTGTATTGCAATTGTTTGTCGGATTTGGCTGTGGGTCCAGAATAGCTCCCATTTCCTTATGTTCTTCCACTTTTATTTTGATTCTTCTGTTACAACGCCTTCCTTATCTACCTTATATCCCCCCGACGAGGCCTCTACATAATTTCATGCGGCAGAATTTCGTGCATTTTGAGTGAAAGAAGTGACGAAGTTGTAGGAGGAAGAAGAGGCGCGGTCACTGTGGAGGCCTCGATCGTGAGTGGAAATGGCGGGAATTGCGTTTGTATCGCAAAGTAAAGGATCTGCATTCATTTCTGAACTTGCATTGGTGGATTGTTATACATCTGCATTATTTTTCATGAAAAAGCTTTATGTTGAACTTGAAGGCTCCAAGCACGGACTATATATATAGCCCTCATTGAGGTAAAAATAAAAGTAAAAAGCTGGCTATCGCTTGCCAAGCTAGCCGTTCCCCCCTCCCTCCTCCCCCCTTCCCCTCCACTCCCCCCTCCCCCCTCCCCCTCCCCCTCCGCCTCCACTCCCCCTCCCCTCCCCCCTCACCTCCCCTCCTCCCCCCTCCCCTCTCAAAGTAAAAAGCCTGCTATCGCTTGCCAAGCTAGCCGTTCCCCCCTCCCCCTCCACTCCCCACCTCCTCCACTCCCCCTCCCCTCCCCCCTCTCCCTCCCCTCCCCCTCCCACTCCCCTCCCCCCACCCCTCCCCTCCCCTCCCCCTCCCCCTCCCCCTCCACTCCCCCTCCCCTCCCCCCTCCCCCTCCCCTCTCCTCCTCCCCCTCCCTCCTCTTCTCCCCTCTCCTCCTCCCCCTCCCTCCTCTTCTCCCCTCCCCCCCTCTTCTCCCCTCCCCCCCTCTTCTCCCCCCCCCTTCTCCCCTCCCCACCGTCTCCTCCCCCCCCCCCCCCCGTTCCCCTCCCCTCCCGTTCCTCCTCCCCTCCCTTTCCCCGCCCGGCAATGCCGGGTACTTCCCATGGCCAGCTGTACGTGGGCTGCTCGAGGGTTGGAAAACCAAGCAATCTTTATGTCTTGGCACCAAGTAAGAAAACCAGAAATGTATACCAAGAGGTTTTGAGAAATTGAAACTTGACAAAACGTCATGTAGGAAATGTACTGTGATATTGCTCTAAAATATACATGTTCTTTTCATCATATATTTGTATTATTCTTATTCAACCCGGGCGAAGCCGGGTACCTCAGCTAGTATTGTATATACAGTCACGTGAAAAAGTAAGTACACCCCATGTAAAGTTTTGACTTTTTCAACATATTTCAACATACAGCTATTTGATCTTCATTTCAACAATATTGATAGATAAAGGTGATATAATATAACAAATATCATGAAACATTTACATTTTGTAGTCCATTGAATAATTTAAATGAACATAAATGCAAATTTCGCATGTGGAAAAAGTAAGTACACCCTTGGCTCTAATAGGTGGTATTGCCCCCTTTGGCAGAAACAACCTCAAGTTGGCGTTTCTTATAACTGTCTACCAGTCTCTGACATCGACTGGGAGAAATCTTTGCCCACTCCTCCATGCAGAATTCTTTCAGCTGTGCGATGTTTGAGGGGTTTCTTGCATGCACAGCTCGTTTCAAAATCCCCCCCACAACATCTGGATGGGATTTAGATCCCGGCTTTGACTTGGCCATTCCAGAACCCTCCATTTCTTTATTTTCAGCCATTCCTTCTTGGATTTACTGGTATGTTTAGGGTCATTGTCATGTTGCAAGGTCCACCTTCGGTTGAGCTTCAACACTCCAACCGATGGCCTCACATTATTCTCAAGCACCCTCTGGTACAATGAAGAATTCAAAGTGGATTATATGATGGTGAGCTGCCCAGGCCCCGATGCAGCAAAGCTGCCCCAAACCATAATATTTCCACCACCATGCTTTACAGTTGGTGTCAGGTTCTTGTGGTCAAATGCTGTCTTTGGTTTTCGCCAAACATGTCTTGTGGTACTGTGGCCAAATAGCTCTACCTTTGACTCATCTGTCCAGAGCACATTGTTCCAGAAGTGCGGGTATTTGCCTCGGTGTTCATTGGCAAACTTTAGTCTTGCTCTGATGTTATTTCTGGACAGCAAAGGTTTCCTCCTGGCACACCTCCCATGTAGATCAAATTTGTGCAGCCTCTTTCTAATGGTAGACTCGTGCACTTTGACATCAACAGTGGCAATAGCTACCTGTAGGTCCCGTGATGACATTCTGGGGTTCTTCGAGACTTCTTTCAGCATCTTGCGGCCTGCTCTCGGGCTGAACTTACTGGGGCGGCCTGGCCTGAACAAGTTGGCAGTTGTTTGGAATCTTCTCCACTTGTAGATGATTTTCCGGACAGTTGAATGATTGATTTCAAATTGTTTGGAGATCTTTTTAAATCCCTTCCCAGACTCGGAGGCATCTATAACCTTCTTTCTGAAGGCCTCAGAGAGCTCTTTTGATCTAGGCATGGTGACACCGCACACTTCAACAACAAAGAGCAAACCAAACTAAATGTCTGAGGTTTAAATAAAACAGGTTCCTCCAAGATCCTCTCTGACAATGTTCTAATCATTTGCACCTGAGCTGGTGCACCTGATTCTAATTTTAGGTATTTGAAGTAGTGATAAATGTCGGGGTGTACTTACTTTTTCCACATGTGAAATTTGCATTTATGTTTATTTAAATTATACAATGGACGACAAAATGTAAATGTTTCATGATATTTGTTATATTATATCACCTTTATCTATCAATATTGTTGAAATGAAGATCAAATAGCTGTATGTTGAAATATGTTGAAAAAGTCAAAACTTTACATGGGGTGTACTTACTTTTTCATGTGACTGTATATAAGAACGAAAGTCTAACAGCGGCGTAGCTGGGCTTGTTTGATACTTTAGTTGAAGAGGATAGTATGACCTGGGTGGGGATACCAGTTCGCAAATAATGTTGTATTACATTTTTTGAAGTACTCCAAGACTTTAAGCTGTCTGTCACCATGAAAGTGAAGAGATTGATTGCATTGAGACACTGGTTTATTCAATATGGTTTGAGTCAACAATTCAACAATGAACCAACCATGCACCGCTTCAATCCAGTAACTTTGCAGTGACGACAAAAGATTGCAGTGATATGATTATATTTACTATATTGTTATTATCATTAACGTTATTATTATTAGTATTATTATTAGTATTATTACGAAAACTATGTTGCTGTATTAATAAACCGAGGCAATTTCCTTACTCCCGCGATAATTAGTACACCACCTCTCATTGAGTCATACATGAACCATACACAGCTTCAATCCAGTAACTTTGCAGTCACGACAAAGGAATTGCAGTCTTGCGATTATATTTACGATATCATTATTATTAACGTTATTATTATTACGAAAACGATACTACTGTATTAAGAAACCTGGGCTAATTTGTCTGTAGCTGCCTGAAAGTGAGGCATGAAGGCATGACGTCTAAGGCCCATACGTTCTGTGTCATAGGAAGACCCGTAACGCTGATGCTTTCGATATTTGAGGGTCATTTCAACAATCGGTTTGTTTGTGTTTCACATTGAATGAAAAACGTCAAGGTAGAGCATGGCGATTGTGATATACGAGAATATAAGACCCGTTGCTTCGTTGACGGAAATACCAATCTTTGCTGTGATTGCTAATCTATGGGGGAAGAATAAAAAAGGATTCCTGGGAGATCCTGCTCTCTGTGCGTCACATGTTGGCATTTGCAGTTTTGATTTGACGATATGTTCGGCCTGAGCGGCATATAAATAAAAAATGGCGGTGTGTGGAGTCAGCCGTCGTACAGACGTCACAGATGTAATCACATCACATCACCCCTGTTATGTGACCATATCCTCAGCTCTGGTGGATGGTGGTGAGGGACATACATACATACATACAAACATGCATGTATACTTATGGACAGACAAACACTGTTCTATATGGCTTTGCCCGATGAAACAGGTTTTTGCAAGGTTTTGCACTTTGGGAAGCGGTGGGAATCTTTTGGGGGAGGGGAGGGGACTCAAAAGGAGTGTTTCCAGAATTATAGTCGTAGGTTAAACAGAAAGTGGACAGGGACGTTTGTAGTGGGAATTGAGGAGGGAATAGGGGCCTTTGGGTTAGGTGGAGAGGCTAAAAAGGGAGGAATTTCAACTGATATGATTGGTAAGGGCAATCAGGAAATACACTGTAAAAGCAATAGATGAGGTTATCGGTGCCATTGGAATAGTTGTGTTCGTGATGCCATTGTAATGTATGCCTCTGAAATATTTTGAAGGCTGAAAAACGTTTTGACTTCCCCTCAATTTATTTTGTCCAGGCACATTTGAATTGAAATAGGAAATAACATACCAAGGATCTTGGGAGAGAAGAACAGGGGGAAAAGTATCAACAGACACAAAAGTGGGTGAAGGAGAAATGGGAGGTGAAGAATGTATGGATGTGTCAGAGCATGTGAGGTGTCCAGGATAAGTGTTGGAACAGGTTTTTGCAAGGTTTTGCACTTTGGGAAGCAGTGGGAATCTTTTGGGGGAGGGGAGGGGACTCAAAAGGAGCGTTTCCAGAATTATAGTCGTAGGTTAAACAGAAAGTGGACAGGGACGTTTGTAGTGGGAATTGAGGAGGGAATATGGGCCTTTAAGTTAGGTGGAGAGGCTAAAAAGGGAGGAATTGCAACTGATATGATTGGTAAGGGCAAGCAGGAAATATCATTTACCGGAAGAGAAAAAGAAAAAAAATATTCCATGCCAACACAATAAGTTTTTATATAAGAAGTCAACTGAGCTAAAAAGTCAACTGAGCTTTATAGATATTTAGATTTAAAGTAGAAATCGCCACAAAGTAAACCCAAAGACTGTGGATATAACATCAATAATGACCTTTGTTGACCCTTGGAGGTCATTTAGCGATCATTTTGAGGTCAAAATGATGAAAAGTGGAAGTTAATATTAAATGATTAATCATGTATTCCATTGGATGCATTAAAACCCAGGATTTTATGGTTGGCAATTTCATCACAATTGTATCGACTGCTTTGTGCGACATCTGGTCGGATGGATATAAGTAGGTGGAGCCAAAAAGTACACGTCGAAATTACCTTAAACTTTGGTTTCAGAGGTCAAATAGCATGCATCATTATGCACTGTTATGATTCTTATTCGCATGGCTGTTTCGCTAAAATACGCATTTATTGTCTCCATAATAAGGATGTTCCTTTTTCAGATCATTCTGGCGCTTTTTATCGAACCAACGACACCATAAAGACATCTTTCAGACTTGCCCGAGATGAATACATGGCCAGTTTGGCCAGTGGAAACTATGGCTACAGATAGGAATGAATGTATCTTTTGTCAAGAAGCCACCATTGAGAAACTCACTTGTCCAGCTGACTTCACAGATAGGTTTCAAGGAGCTGGTTACAAGTCAATCACTGAAACTTTAACAGCTTTCATTGACCTTGGTTGCTATTTTCCTGACGTGGAAGCTCAGTGAGGGTAGAGGCGTGCTACTCGGGACTACTGCAAATCTCTCAGAAGAGTATGTTAGCTGGATGATGATGAAGCTGTGGTTTTGTCACGTGCTGCAAACAGCATATGCAGAGATGTGTCAAAGACTAAACCCTCACCTTTTAATGGTTCTTTCAAAGAGGACTGTAAGGAGAAACCTGTGGCTCACTGCTTTCGCTCGTCACTTTGATCTTGTACGGAACAAAAATCGAGCTACTTACTTGTCTTATTGCTGTCACAGTTACTGACGTATAACTGTTGTTGCTGTTGTTGTTGTTGTGTTGCCCCAGTCAGTTTTAGTAGAACAGACCAGCGGCATGGAGATAGCCGATTGATCTCATAGGAGCGACCCAGAGATCCCTCACATCCAAGATGTTGTGCTCTTGCCTATGTGAAGCCAGGACCGTCTCCCATGATGTGTTTTATTGTTTGTGGAACGGCTTGGCAGTGGTTGTGGGTGGTGTCCATGGCGAAGGCATGAAAGGTGAACACTATCAGATCTGGGTGGGGGGTTTTGTACCCAAGATACTGTTTGGGCCTCCGTTGTTTATTGCCTTTATGGTGATGTGGGTGTGGATGTGTTTTTTGTAGTTTCCATTGTTTGGTTACAAATGTTATGATGTTACAAATGTAAATGGGTTGTTACAAAGGATGTCACTGTGGTGTCTTTGTGGTGTCGTTTTAATGTCTAGGGGCCTGTGGGTGGTTGTACATGTCATGGCATTGGTGATTAGGGTTGGCATTTGCTGTTTAAAGGAGCTGTGCACCTCTCATGTCTAAGTGGTCTTTGATTTTTAGCACTTTTACTTTTGTGTGTAGGTGCTCGATGGGTGTTGTTAATGTGCAACCTGTGATGATGCGAAGGGTTTTGTTTTGTATGGTCTGCAGGGTGTTAAGATGTGTGTTTGATCTAATGTACTGTTTGTATGTTAGTGATGTTGTTTCTTTGTGATGTCTGAAGTCTGTGCCTGTGAGTGCCCGAAGTGTGTTCAGCCTGGGTGTTCATGTTTTTTTTAAATGTTTGTAATGTGCTCGGAGAATGACATGGATGCTTTAAAAGTGACGCCAAGCATTTTTGCTTGGTGTGTGTGTGTGGAATAGGAATGTCGTTCAGTGTGATGTGTGGTGCAGTGTTATGTTCCTTGGTATAATTTGTTGGAAGAGTGGCTGTTGATTTTGATGGTATGCCAGGTTTGTAGGATGTTGAGGAAGGGTTGAAGTTGTGCTGTGGCCGTGTTGATGTTGCTATGAGTAGAGGTGATAGTTATATCATCTGCATATGAGGCTAATTGTATGTTCTTGGGTGGTTGTGGAATGTTGTACATGAACAGATTAAAGAGTGTGGGGAAGAGGACTGAGCCTTGAGGGACTCCATTCGAAAGTATTGTGTACGTGATGACCTGCAGAAAAAAATTACGGATTAATTAATTGATTAATTTTCTTATTAATTAAGTTAATTAAAATTTTACATATCTTTCCCACTCTTCCCTGCTAATTCGTATAACAGTTGTGTGAGGCACCATCAAACAAACATCTTCTGACTCCAAACACAACAGCGGGAGACTCCACTGCCATTTTTCCTTGGGGCGTTGGTACACTCAAAGACACGATTCAAATATCTGGTGAACACACTCGACAGGCTAGGATTGGTCGTATCCTATGACCGTGTGCTCAGAGTATTGTGACCAAGACATGCAAATGACTGCATTGACTGTAGCTTGCCTGCTGGTAGTGAGAAAAGTGAGGGTTATCATTGTGTTTGTATAGCTTGATAAATGTGACCAGTTAAGGTTGTTAACTGTGGGTCATGTGATATAGCTCATTTATGTTCTGTAAGCTGGGGAGTTCCAATGAATTAAATAATTAAAGAAATTAAATAAAATATTTTATTAAATTAAATAAAGTAAATTATTAAATTAAATTAATAAATAATTAATTAATTAATCAATCAATTAAATTTACTAAATTAAATAAATTAAATTTACTAAATTAATTTAAAAATAAAATAAATGAATTAAATGAATATTAAAATTTTACTGAGTTTCTCGAAATTGAGCTTTGGCCAATTTTTCATGGGTTTGTTCCCCAAAAGTACCACTGTCGGTCACAGATCAGTTCTCTCTTGCAAGAAACTAGCTTGTCCTCTATATTCATAATTTATTTCACAGCGTTTGATGACATATTGCTCAGAATTTGGTGCTAACATTTTTTTCTGGATGAAGGTCTTCCGATTATGAGAATTTTTTTGAATGGACGACAGCAGGTCAAATTTGAGTCACATAAAAACATTGGTTGAAGTGATCTTGTTTCTGCAATCACACCAGGAAAGCTTTATGGCAACCATTTTGGAAAATGGCCACAAAGGCCAACAAGGTGGAGAAGTTTCTGTCAAACCTCAACTCTGATTCTGCAACTGGACCAGACAGAATCAGCCCACGGGTCATACAATCGTCCTCTGCTGCTCGATCACACCCTCTCTCTGTGCTCTTCACCCTCTCTTTTGTCTCAAGAGTCATCTGCCATCTGCTTGGAAATCAGCCAACATTTCCGCTTTACACAAAAAAGGTACAAAAACAGATCCTTTCAACTACAGACTAATCAGCCTGCTCCTAATCATCAGCAAGGTCGTGGAATCCATCGTTGCTTCTGACATTAGATCCTTCCTATTCTCCAATGGCTTGATCTCTGATCATCAATTTGGATTTAGACCAGGCCTTTACCAGGCATTTAGACCAGGCCTTTTAGACAGGCGCTGTAGAAACCAAGACTTTTGGAATCATTGGTATCTCCCATGATGAAGCTGATTCTGAGGGCCTTTCACTTGGTTGTCTTTCTGTCCTCTACCGACTCCTCTCTGGCCTAGCTCACCCTGCTCTGTCTGTGCTCTGTCCCCCAAATATTCCTACAGGTCGCACAAGATCTGCCTGCAACCCTCTTCTGGTGAAACTGCCAAAATCAAGACTCTCTGCTAACCTTCACTCTTTCATTCCTCTTTTTTCCCCATCTTTGGAATAAACCACCACACTCTCTTGAATCCCACTCCTCCCTCCTGGTCTTCAAAACAGCTGTTCACCACCATCTATTGTCTTCCCCCATGCAAAACATTGAGCTTTTCTACCCACATTAATACACGCCAAATCCACCTTTTCAAATTCCGTTTTCTTTCCTGAAAGTCCTAATAGTGTCCATTTGTTTATCCCGTGTACCCCACCCAGCCCTCTCCCTTCCACAGATCTCCTGATGTCCCTGTTTCTCTACTGTTGCTGTGCTTCCCTCTCTCTCCCAATCTTGTCTCCCACTCCCTTTATTACATGTTTTTTGTGTTTCTGTTAATTTTTTTATGTGTTTTATGTTGTAGCATGTATATGAGCCTCGAGTTTGTACACAAAAAAAATTAATAAAAAACTCCCACAGCTGACGAAGGACATAACAGCTATAAGAGATGGTTCAGCGTAGAGCTACCAGATTGATTCCGGATCCAGATAAAATAAGTCACAAACAGCAACTGAAGGAGAGGGGAACTTTTACATTAGAAGGGAGGTGATTACGAGAGGCCTTGATAGAAATGTTTACATTATGAAGGGTAGTGAAAGAGTAGAAACAGGATTTTTTTACTCAGACGGAACCAAAGGGCATTGTTGGAGAGTGAAAAAGAGGAAGATTTGAACAGAAACCAGTCACGGGGTATTTTGCACAGAGTGGCTAACGCATGGAATCGCTTTCCATGGAATGTGGTAGTGGCAGCGATAGTTGAGAGGTTTAAAATGGGTTTGGATATTAAGTACTTGGAAGAAATATGGGCACAGAGGGTATAAGGATCCGGGCAGGAATGGTCGGTTGTTTAAGATTTGCCGGGTGTGATTCAGTTGTGAATGTTTGTAAGTTGTGGAGATCCAATTATTTTGTGTGTGTATCGTGTCAACTGGGACCGTGTAGACATTAATCTTTGTCATTCGTGGGAGGGGTTCGTGTCGTGTAACTGGGTTGCCACGAACGTGGAGATGACACGGACATGATGGGACAAGTGGCGTAGTCTTGCTCCTTCGTTTCCTTTTCTGTCCTCCTGGTGTCGATTGCTAGTCTGGGATTTTGACCTCTTCATCCTGGAGAACATGCTGTGGATTTGTGTTCATCTTGTTTGTCTGATTAGGTGAATGCTAACCACTGCATCATGGCTGCTGGCTTGAATTATTTAACACCGCGTGTGAAGTATGAAAAGAAAATATTTGCGTTTCCTTCGTGTATTTGTATCTTATAAACGTATTGATAGCTTCGTTATTAACGTGGTTATTACAAACTATTACAATTTCACAGTTAAATACTTTGCGCTGAACCTCGAGCGTGTTGGAATGGGTTTTTTGCCTTTTGGGAATAGGTGAGTGATTCGGTGAGAAATGCAGGATAATCTCAATTATTTTTTAATGGAGTATTATCAAGCGCTACCTTCCACCTACAAGTGTTATGCACATAATTATGACATTCACAAGGAACGTGAAGGAAATTGCCGACCAAATCGGGTGGAATCCTGTCGGTCATTTTCTGGGCAGATCTTGTAATTATGACTAATTTGGTACCGAGTCGTTTCATTTTACTTGTTCCTTTGAAAGATCTGATGAGGTCCTGGGTGAAGATTGCCCCTTCATTTCAAGTGCGATTATTTGATCATTGACGAAGCTTTCCCATGGTTATGTTGTTCCAAAAATACCGTAGTTCGTGTGTGTATGATGAAACATGCTGCAGGCAAAGCAGTAACTCGGCCATGACGGTCGGGCGACGGGTGGTTCGGGTGGCAGAACGCTGACACCATGCCCGTATTTCAAACCTTAACTCCATGAATTTGGGAACGTGCTATTTGTCGCTGTCTTGGTGCATTACGATTGCGGACACGGTGCTTTTCAATGTTGTCTGCCATGCTTCTACAGTCGCACAAGACAAGAGACGTAAAATATTATTTGCTTTGGTGCTTTGTGATCTTTAATTGTGTGGTTAACTTACATTTGATTTGATCTGATAATTTGCCCTCTTGATGCAAATACTAAACAGCAATAGTTACACAACGCATTGATGTTTTATTTTCCATTATAAAATCGCAATCAATGTCGTGAAACCCCATTGCTCTCTCATACAGGTAGATTTGCCATCTTGTTTCTTAACAATTTATCTGTTTCCTTTTTCAGCCTATAGATTTGCTGGTTTTATTCATTCTTCATGCGAATCACCGCAAGCCGGTGGAATCCATGTTCAAGAGCAAAGTTCGGTTGGGGAGGTTGAAAGATTCCCTATTACAGTCGGTGTTCAGCAGACATGCCTCGGTAGGGGAAAGATTTTCACACGATGCTCATATAAACGATGACGATGCACTCTGAGTGTAGTAAATTGGTCTCTCCCATTGCTGTTGACTTTGTCTGCCTTTGTCACCTTTTTACCTAATACCATAGTTTGCGTAACCCTTGGATGCAGGGATTGGGCCTTGGAGGCCCACAAGGGGGTTTTTTTGTTGCAAAAACTATGCTGTACAATTTATTGTCCCCCGTCGCACCGCGGAGCGAAAGGGGGACTATGGTTTTCTCGTGCGTCCGTGCGTGCGTGCGTCCATGCGTACGTAAGCGAAGGACCGAATTCTAATTTGGTGTGTGGGTGCAACCCACGTCAAAATCCAGGATGGCCGCCGCCATGTATGTCTGACGCCATTTATGTCTGAACCTTGTGAGCGGAATATCTTGAAAAAATAAGCGAAGTACCAACTTCTAATCTGGTGTGTGGGTGTATCTAGGCACAAGGAAGAACGCTATTGAAAATTGGGTCGCCACATTAAAATCCAAGATGGCCGCCTTGCGTCTTCCACTTTGTCAACTCACATCATTTCAACGACGGGGGACCTAGGCGTAACGCTTGTGTTTTTTTGGAATGAGCCTCATTTTCACCGACGTTCATGTTCTTACACAAAATTCAGTGACATAAATAAATAAAAATTTCATTCAGGCTCATGGGGAAATCTTCATTCTTCACTTGTAACCCGAGAATTCGACACGAATGCAGGCCTGGGGCCTTCGAGGCCCCGCATAAATGTTGTTGTACTACTATGTTATATCATTATTTTCTTGATATGAGCCTCATTATATGCTCCTGTAACTTGGTTACAAATAATTCAGTGACAAAAATATGAAAATTAAAAAACGTTACACTAATAAATTTGAGGGGCGTCCGAGGCCCAATGGCTGCATAGGTGTAGGATTTTTGACGCCTGCATCTAAGGGTTATTGATGCCTTCATTGGACATTTATCTCTGTGTCACGGGCACGTCCAGAATCCTCCACGGTCCATCGTCCTTTCATGAACGTTTCTTTCATCATCGGTCTCATTAACTTCTCTAGTGCTTAACTGGTAAGTGGTAACTGATGAAAAATTTTCCTTCACACTATTTGTTGCTTATGTTTATACTTTCTGAAGTAGGCTTTTCTCCTTCATAATCGCCTTTTTGTGCTTTTCCTTTTCATGCTCCCGCAGCTGAAGGCCGAAGGCATTATGTTTTAGGGTTGTCTGTCTGTCCGTTGTCAGTTGTTTGTTATCACAATACCACACTGGTTATTTCAACCAAACTTGGCAATAGTATGTGTTGTAATAAAAAAGATGATCTGATTAGGATTTGGGTTCAAAAGGTCTAAGGGCATGCGATTTTTAATTGAAAATCTTTGTTATTACGATAACTTGCGACCCACTGAAGCGATTTCAACCAAACTTAGCGCAAGTATGGACTGTAATACAAAGATTAAATGGTGCAATTTTTTCAAAAGGTCAAAGGTCATGTGGCATTTGAAAATCATTTTGCAGACCATAACTTGAGTTAAAAGCATCTGATGTCTCTGTTAAACTTATATCTCCCTCTCTCTCTGATTCGCTCTCTACTCCCTTCTCTCTCTCCCTCTCCCATGAGACCTTTAATTGAGATCAAACGCAATAGTGGATTGACATCTAATGCTGGTGGAGGTATATCCATGGACACATTCATGTCAATCAGCAACCCATGTTTGTAAAATCTGCGAGAGCTGTAAATCGCTCTCCTGAATTTTTTGCGAGAGTGAATGCATTTGCTCAAGTAAACTGTACAGTGTACAGTGCTTACTTAGCCCACGTCACCACTTCGCCATTTTACTTCAGCATGCGCATGCTCTACCTCCGATGGAAAATTAGTTTGCACTAAAGTGCCCACGATATATATACAGGGTGGTCCAAAATGATGTGCAACTTTTTATTTTGGTCAAATTATGATTATTATTATTTTTTTGTCCAATATTACACAGGGTTAGTCAACTTTTTGTTAATTATAGCATAATAAGCAATAATGAGCAATATCATTAGCAGTTGATGAAGTGCTCAATCCAGCACGCGCTCCTCTTGATGACAGCTGCCACATGGACATGAAGTTTAATTTAGGAATTGTTTTTCCCAGACATGTGAAATTGATAAGAATGTGATTTCTAAATTACAATGGAATGTGGCCAGTTTGTTGATTTCACATATTGACTTCATTAATAGCACCAAATAGTCATTGTGGGGTCAGTCACAGAGGTTAGATTGCCCCACGTTGTTCACGAACATGCTGGTCAAGCCTAACGTTCGACTGCAGCTGGTTAGAGCTGGAATTAGTAGTTTTGGCCAGGATGCAGTCGATACCTCACCTACTATTCATCAAAAGATACAACGGGATATTTAACGTCTACCATCTACTGTTTTCAGACCGGACACCCAGCTTAATGTCCATCCAAGGGACGGCGCACATTGTGATGCAACTCCCTGCCTGTGAACCACCAATCCAACAGTTTGTAGTGGGGTTGGGAATCAAGCCCACATTAGATGACTCCAAGGTAAATGTGCGACCTGTGCACCATCCTGTCGGACTGGATTTGATACAATGACTTTGTATAAGAAGACATGGACAGAAATATACTGAGTAGTCAGTATTTGGGAAATCTCCATCCATGGGTTAATCTTTGTTTTAATTCTCACTTGTAAGCACTGAAGCACCACCATCCCTGCCCCCCATTTTCCTTCACATGGAACTATTTAAACACCTTTGTGTGGTGCGTGAGAACTCTCATGTGGAAAGCAACTCTTCTGTTGAAATGTGAATCCTGAGCTTTTTTCCTCATGCCAACTTTCATTTGGTTGTGAATATATATTTTTAATTCACAATTCTTGGGTGGTGGGGGCTTCCTTTTTCATAGGACCATTTTAATCCTCCCAGGTCATACCTGAAGGCATTGTGTCAATCACACTGTGTGGACTGGCGTCACAAGGTGAAACACACAGATTAACTCTTCCCTGAAAGTAATTCATGAGCTAGATTGGTTCCAACGATCCAAGAGCATCAACTCAGCAATGATCGAGATATTCCTGCGAACATGCTGGCTCAGTTTCGAAATCCTCAACATTGCTTTCTTCAGCCAGTTTTGAACCCACAACTTCTGT
The DNA here is from genome assembly GCF_964187855.1 of Myxine glutinosa. Lineage (NCBI taxonomy): Eukaryota > Metazoa > Chordata > Myxini > Myxiniformes > Myxinidae > Myxine > Myxine glutinosa. The sequence continues at coordinate 92,946,666 of NC_136264.1, read as the reverse complement.
AATACCAGGTCGTTTTCTTAAGCTTCAGTTGCGATTCAACCCGAGAATAGAAATGCTTTTTTTAAAGTATCTCTGCCACCGAAGGTCGACGGAGCTTATGTTTTCACCCGTCTGTCTGTTTGTTTGTTTTTCTGTCTGTGAGCAGGATATCTCAAAACGTTGTGTACAGATTTTGACAACACTTTGTGGATGAGTTGGGCAGGTGACAAGAACAAGCCGATTCGATTTTGGTCTAGACCTGGATCTAGATGTGGCCTATCATTGGGAATCAGAACGTAAACTGTTAAGCCTGGCGGAGGTATGCGCTCGACCGAGTGCTGTTCTCGTTTACACGTTTTTTTCCCAACTCATGAAACAGTAGCTAAAATGCTGGGAGGGTGATGATGGAGCATACATTGTGCAACATTGCTTGATGGGCTCACAATGGTGCCGTGCACTTTTATTATCTTCAACAAAGTGGTTTAGTTATTTTTTACATAATGCAACTTTTTATTTGTCCTACAAACTGATTAATGAAGAAGGTCATATGATTTGCAATATTAGTTGTTGATGTCCCCACAAAATGTAATTGTTTTTTGGAATGCTGATTTTACTCTATTTGAGTAAAATTTGCTTTCTTTTCAGATTCTATTTTGTAACAATTATTTCTGATACAATAACCGAAATATTTGAGCTGCAGTTTTATTTATGCCTCCGTCGACGAAGTTCCTGGAGGCATTATGTTTCCAGGTTGTCTGTCTGTGCATCCGTCCGTCCATGATAGGTTTTCGTTACCACGATAACTTGATAACGGCTGAAGGGAACCAAGTCAAACTTGGTAACGTATGTATAATGATGTGAAGACAAATAGATTAGATTATAGGGTCAAGGGGTTAAAGGACAGAGGTCCCGTTAGGTAAAAAAATGCTGTTACTTCACTAACTTGTGAACCAGTGATTGGATATTGACCAAACTTGGTATAAGTACTTAGTATGTATATATTTTGATGCAAAGATGAACTGATTAGATTTTGGCGTCAGATGTCAGAAGTTATGTCAGGTAAAAATGTTTTGTAGTTGAGAACAGCTGAAGGGATTTAAATCAAACTTTGTGCAAGTATGTATGATGATGTAATAATGTGTGTGGAGGCATATTGGTCGTCGTTGAAGAGTTCCGTTCTAGTTTATTATGAAAAACATTTTCAATCTTGTGTTCACTGCATTTGCACTTGGCGTGATTTCATCAATGCACTTTATAAATTGGACTTTTATTTTCTAGCCCTTGCAAGGTCGAAAGCAAGTTGGAGCTTATTCATGACATACAGGTACCCTATGCTGTGCTGTTACAGGTCTTGCGGAATACTTTCCCAGCAATACTGGCTACGGCACAGACCCTGTTACGTTCCACGGAACCTATTGTGTCGATATTTGGGGCTCGGCTCTCCTGCCTCGCATTCTGTTCCTTTGACTCGTACTGCAAACAGGTTTCCTTCACTTGAGCTCACCATTTCACCCACCTTTCTTTCACTCCACCTGCCTTGTGCTCCACCTGCCTTGCGTGCCACTTGCCTTGTGCTCCACTTGCCTTGCGCTCCACCTGCCTTGCGCTCGACCTGCCTTGCACTCCACCTGCGTTGTGCTCCACCTGCCTTGCGCTCCACCTGCCCTGCGCGCCACCTGCCTTGCGCTCCACCTGCCTTGTGCTCCACCTGCCTTGCGCTCCACCTGCCTTGCGCTCAACCTGCCTTGCGCTCCACCTGCCTTGCGCTCCACCTGCCTTGCGCTCCACCTGCCTTGCGCTCCACCTGCCTTGTGCTCCACCTGCCTTGCGCTCCACCTGCCTTGCGCTCCACCTGCCTTGCGCTCCACCTGCCTTGCGCTCCACCTGCCTTGCGCACCACCTGCCTTGCGCACCACCTGCCTTGCGCTCCACCTGCCTTGCGCTCCACCTGCCTTGCGCTCCACCTGCCTTGTGCTCCACCTGCCTTGTGCTCCACCTGCCTTGCGCTCCACCTGCCTTGCGCTCCACCTGCCTTACGCACCACCTGCCTTGCACACCCCGTGACTTGCTAACCACCTGCCTTTCACGCCCACATGTCTTTTCACCCCATGCAAACATTCCACATTGATTTAGTCTGGGGCATGTGAAATTTTTGGTTGAATATCCCTGTTTTGGATTGATGCCACTTCTTCCTGTTAGTATTTCAACTGCAATCCCTAGATTTGCAACAAAAGCCAGAGCCATCGGTGCTTCCATAACATCATTACTTGTATCATGCGTGTGCATCAGGAGGTGTTGGGAGCATTGATAATGCACGTGTGCAGTGGGAGCACGAGCGAAACGGATGCAGCACTGGATGCATTACAGATCCTGGCACGAGACTACCCGGCCGATCTTTTTCCCTTTGCTGTGTTCATCAAGGTGTTATGTTGTTGGTTGTTCATTTTGATGGGTTTATTAAGGCTTAATTATGCCATACCTGTTAAGCATTACGAAAAAAAATCGTAATGTTACACACGGTTTGACATGAAATTATGGCGAAACAAATAGCACAATAGATTCCGCAATAAATTACTAATTTGAAAGCACAATAACTTAATGCAACAAAATCTCCATTTCTTATTGACCTTGTCAGAAGAAGTTGGTTGACTAGCTAAGACAGTTAGAGCATCACATGTACATCATCGGTAGTCTTGATGGTATTTGAAACATCCACGGCCCCTCACAGTGTATAAAGCCATCACCCTATTATGTTGAGTGCTGCGTGAACACAATGGCCTGATGGTGGCAGCTGGAAGCCCGTTCCTGCCATTGCACTCACCGTTGCACATTCTAACAGCTGCACTTTTTTTCCCTCCGAGTACAATGCCTGTTCATTTGCTGTTTCCTACTCCTCCACGTCTCTGTTCACCAAGTGCACTAAACTTTCATGGCTGTTGCACTTGCACAATCACCTCACATTCCAATGTATCCACCGATTCATGGTTGTGCTCCACCTGCCTTGCACCTCTTTGTTTATCTCACAAGGTTTGCACCACACATGGCAACGAGCATTTCCGTATCAACGCCACTGGGTAGAATATTTTGCTAACTGTTCTAATTTATTTTGAACGAGCCGAAAGCACCCGGCGTTGCCCGGGTTCTTTTTGAATGAATTTACTACTATAATTCAGCTTTTACTCGCGGCCGTAGAAGATTGACTACTATAATTCAGCTCAGCTTTTAATTGCGAAATGGGCCCAGCCTGGCCGAGGCGGCCTCGGCCAGCCTCACCACCTAGCCTATAACCTTCCCGGGGCCCGTCCTGACATTTTTTGTTCTTTTTGAATGAATTTACTACCATAATTCAGCTTTTACTCGTGGCCGTAGAAGATTGACTACTATAATTCAGCTCAGCTTTTAATTGCGAAATGGGCCCAGTCTGGCCGAGACGGCCTCGACTGGCCTCGCCACCTAGCCTATAGCCTTCCCGGGGCCCGTCACGACATTTTTTGTTTTGGAGGTTTCCTCCTATCTTTCACCGTTCAGGAGATTAGCGCGTGCAGACAAACAAACAAACAAACAAAAACTTTCTTTTATACAGTCACGTGAAAAAGTAAGTGTAAAGTTTTGACTTTTTCAACATATTTCAACATACAGCTATTTGATCTTCATTTCAACAATATTAACAGACAAAGGTGATATAATATAACAAATATCATGAAACATTTACATTTTGTAGTCCATTGTATAATTTAAATAAACATAAATGCAAATTTCGCATGTGGAAAAAGTAAGTACACCCCTACATTTATCACTACTTCAAATACCTAAAATTAGAATCAGATTCACCAGCTCAGGTGCAAATGATTAGAACATCGTTAGAGAGGATCTTGGAGGAACCTGTCTTATTTAAACCTCAGACATTTAGTTTGGTTTGCTCTTTGTTGTTGAAGTGTGCGGCGTCACCATGCCCAGATCAAAAGAGCTCTCTGAGGCCTTCAGAAAGAAGGTTATAGATACCTACGAGTCTGGGAAGGGATTTAAAAAGATCTCCAAACAATTTCAAATCAATCATTCGACTGTCCAGAAGATCATCTACAAGTGGAGAAGATTCCAAACAACTGCCAACTTGTTCAGGCCAGGCCGCCCCAGCAAGTTCAGCCCGAGAGCAGACTGCAAGATGCTGAAAGAAGTCTCTAAGAACCCCAGAATGTCATCAAGGGACCTACCGGTAGCTCTTGCCACTGTTGATGTCAAAGTGCACGAGTCTACCATTAGAAAGAGGCTGCACAAATTTGATCTACATGGGAGGTGTGCCAGGAGGAAACCTTTGCTGTCCAGAAAGAACATCAGGACAAGACGAAAGTTTGCCATTGAACACCTAGGCAAAGACCAGCACTTCTGGAACAATGTGCTCTGGACAGATGAGTCAAAGGTAGAGCTATTTGGCCACAGTACCAGAAGGCATGTTTGGCGAAAACCAAAGACAGCATTTGACCACAAGAACCTGATACCAACTGTAAAGCATGGTGGTGGAAATATTATGGTTTGGGGCAGCTTTGCTGCATCAGGGTCTGGGCAGCTCACCATCATATAATCCACTATGAATTCTTCATTGTACCAGAGGGTGCTTGAGGATAATGTGAGGCCATCTGTCGGAAAGTTGAAGCTCAACCGAAGGTGGACCTTGCAACATGACAATGACCTTAAACATACCAGTAAATCCACCAAGGAATGGCTGAAAAGAAAGAAATGGGGGGTTCTGGAATGGCCAAGTCAAAGCCTGGATCTAAATCCCATCGAGATGTTGTGGGGGGGATTTGAAACGAGCTGTGCATGCAAGAAACCCCTCAAACATCGCACAGCTGAAGGAATTCTGCATGGAGGAGTGGGCAAAAATTTCTCCCAGTTGATGTCAGAGACTGGTAGACAGTTATAAGAAACGCCTACTTGAGGTTGTTTCTGCCAAATAGGGCAATACCACCTATTAGAGCCAAGGGTGTACTTACTTTTTCCACATGCAAAATTTGCATTTATGTTTATTTAAATTACTAGGGCATGCCCGTACTATATCTATATCTAAAATTATATCCCCCCCTCTATTTACATGAAATGGTTTGGTCCATGAAATGTTTTGGTCCATTCGCAACACCAAAGCGAACGGCGAACGCTTTACATGAAATGGTTTGGTGCATGAAATGTTTTGGTCCATTCGCAACGCCAAAGCGAACGGCGAACGGCTTGCGAGTACAGTGACAACCCCCCCCCCCCCCCCCCCTCTATTTAGATGAAATGGTTTTTATTAGTTTTAAAACATAGTTTAACGCCAACATAGCGCCAACATAGTTTGCAAACGTGAAATAAATGAATACGCTCTCAAATGTGCCATCCGAGGCAGAGTGTGTCCGCCACGTTCGGCACACGTGATAGTTCGCTGCTCTCTGATTGGTTGAATCGTTTTTTGGACATAGCTCGGTAAGTAATTGTCCGATTAATATGAAACCTTGAAAAGGCACATCCTTGGGTCCCCAGCAATATACCTGGCAAGTTAAAAGTATATCGGACCCGTGGTTGTCGAGAAACAGCGGTCACAGACAAACGTACAGACGTACAAACGTACAGAGATTACTGGAATTATAGATAGATACAATGGACTACAAAATGTAAATGTTTCATGATATTTGTTATATTAGATCACCTTTATCTATCAATATTGTTGAAATGAAGATCAAATAGCTGTATGTTGAAATATGTTGAAAAAGTCAAAACTTTACATGGGATGTATTTACTTTTTCACGTGACTGTATAAATAAATAGTATTTATAAATAATAAATAATAATAAATAAATAATAAATAAATTTCACGTGACTGTATATATAGATAAAATCGTACACCACCTTTAATGATAACAAATAGCTTTTCTTTTTGTGCTGTTTTGTTGTACAGCAGTTGTGTTATTGAAGGCCTCCATCCATTGGTGGGAGAGGTATATCACCTGTTTTACATGAAAAATGTGGTCACACCATATGATATTAACAGCAGTTGTGTTATGAACGGTATTCTACAGCAGTTGTTATTGAAAGATGTGCTCTTACGAGTCTGCCGCACAATCTCCAGACACCACCGCAACACAATAAATTCCCTGCCAAGTCTGTACTTTAATGTTTTGTTAACACGTAACATGGTGATTAATGTTTAAACCGCTGTGCTGTCCTAAATCGGCAATGACCACTTCAGATTCTGAACCAACTGGCTTGATTTGTCTCGACTGGTGTGTATTACCTACAGGGAATCCTGGACTATCTTGACAGCCTTGATTTAGGCCAGATCCGAAGAGTATTTACAGTTCTTGCTTCGTTGACCTCTGACCCCCATTCACATATCCAGGTGGCAGTATGTCCAGCAGTTCAGTCTGGAGCTGATCAATGTTAAACGTTTTCTTTAGATGTAATATTCTGCTCTCTTTGATTAGGCATTATACTGTTATAACAATTAAGTCTTCCACAACACAGGTTGTCATTCTCTATTTCTTTTGTTACAATCACCTTTGAAAAAATCTGTACATGTTTTGCCAGTTAGATCAAATGATTCCTTTGTGGTGTTGGATCAATTCTGATTAAAATTTCCCCCTTATATTATGTTTTTTCTTTGTTTAAATTAAAAATTGATGAGAATTTTTGTACAGTTTAAGGGATTTGATGGAAAAGTAACTTGTATTAGTACATTGAGGACTCTTTAATGATACGATTATTGTGCTGAATGGAGGGATTGCTGTACAAAAGGGTGTATCAAACGGCCCGTTTTTGAAAAATATTGTCATATTGATCGTCATACTTTTTTTTTTTCACACTAGCCCCATATAGCTTTTCTGTTAAATATTTCGGATTTTCGATTTTGTTTAGACGCTCTCACTATGATCGGGTAAAAATTGGGTACCCCCGCTAATGGGCATCATTTGCCATACACCATCTGCTACACCTCAGCTGACACCTGCTCGTATGCTGGACAGTTCGGACTCTCTCAAGGCCAGAATACCGATGGCAACATGACAAGCCAGTGCTGTGTTTGGTTTGGGCTCATCAATAAGGAGGATACACAGATAACGGGAATAAGTCTCCTCACCTGCCGTCAAGTCCTGCACTGTATCATGCATTTCATCGAGAAGGGTTTGGTGGCAAAGTACACCAGCTCTCCTGGTGTTACCCCCAAATAGGCATCTGCACAACCCGTCTTGGGCCCAGGTCGCCGACGACAAGAAGGCCAACATACCCACTGTCTCTGACCACCAGGTGTGCATCTTGCTCATTCAGCTTCTGGACACCAACTGCAAAATGAGGGAGATCCTGACTGCACGTATATCAACCCCGGCTCTGCTCGCTAAAGGTGCAGTCACACTATGACGTTTTAGAGAAACTTATATCTAGCGTATGAAAAATCATAAAATAATGTCAACACGTCGGCATACGCCCAAAAAAGCATCGAAAATTCTACAGCATGAATAAATTGGGCGTATGCACAACATATTGAACGTATACATAGCGTATGTCTAACCTATTAGTAACCTATCACTAACTTATATATAACTTATGACAGCGTATCACAGCATATGTCCAGCGTTCTCGACTTATGCCCAACGTATGAGTAACTTATGAGAAACCTATGCGCAGCGCGCTCGGCGTGTTGCCGACAATCACGTGACGTTCTGCATAAATACGGCGCCGATCTCTACGTACCGCGAGCTATCAACATCAACATGGCACCCAAGAAAACGAACCCTGTACCAGGTTTGTTGCTTGGTGATCCTGGGACCCACTCTGGCTAGCAGCTCGTCGAACATCTCGGGGGACATCCGCATGAAGTTCTTGAAAGATGCTTGGTCCTCGTTTCGGAGTTCCACCAGAAGCTGGTCGTATAGCCCAAACTGCCGTCGCCTCCCGATCCATGGTCTGACCCAGACCTTCCCCCGTCGTTGACCTCTTCTCCTCCTCATCCTATTGGCACGGATCTGGTGAAGTGCCAATTCGATGATGTCATACTGATGTTGGAGAACGACTTGTTGGTATTCTTGTCGAAGCCTCTCAGGATCCTCCATCTTCTCTGATGACGGGTGGAGAAGTGATGGTGAGCTACTCACAGGCCCCCATATATACAGTGACCGCAAAACGCTGGCAAAACGCCAATAATACGCTAGTTGTACGGTAGAAACACGTTCAATAAGTTACTCCATCGTCAGACATACGTCGAATACGTCAATATGCGTTGCAGATACGTCAGATATAGGTTAGATTTCGGTTAGAAGTAAGTTACTCATAGGTTATCAATAAGTTAGCTGTACGGTACACCTTCATGCCAACGTATCTCGACGTATGAGTAACCTACCTCTAACGTATTTAACGTATGTCTAACCTATGAAGAGGACGTCGGCATATGTCCAAAATTTTTGTGCATGCACAAAAATTTATTTCGGCCTCTGCGTACAACAACGTATGCCAGCTTATACCAGCGTGCTTTTAACGTATACAACTTATACCAAACCTACTCCTAACTTGTCAACGTACACCAGCGTGTTGGTGAAAATTCACATACGTCGGCATAAGTTACTGCTATACGTTATAGTGTGACTGCACATTAAGCTACAGGCCATGGAACAACGACTGGATGCGAACTTCCGGTTGTGGCCGGTCAACATTGAGCAGCTGGTCACGAACCCAGAGGATTGCCTGTTCCTGCAGTCAATGAAAAGTGATCGCTTATAATCTTTTGGCACCTACAACAAGTTCCTGTCACAGAAGGTGCACTGTAGTCAGGTTCATGCGCAGGTAGAAGAAGAACAGCACAAGCTGAAGGTGCAGAAAATTGATGCTGCTAGTTCCATCATTTCGTTGGCAGACAACAGTGAGGTGGCAGCCAGCAGCATCGATGGAAGTGATGCGACTGCCACTCAGACGACCACTGTGACTTCCATTCGGAGCCATCATCACAGCGAGCACACTGGCACTCCGGTGTTCATCCCCCACGGTATTCTACACAGTCCGAAGTTGGTTTCCCTGGAACTCGACTCAAGCTGACACCGACACAACAGGCCAGCTTCACATAGGCCATAATTTATGAAGCCAGGGGGAAATCCCACTAATGTATCAACTTGTCATCTTCAAAGAGAGAATAATAAAAAAAATTGAAAAATTATTTTTTTTTTGGTTCGTCAGTTACCCGATTAGAAGCCTGGTGGTTAGTGGTTAGGGTGCTGGCCTGGGATCCTAGGACCCTGGGTTCGAATCTTGGTTGATCACTGAATTAACGCCAGGGTGGCTGACAGCTTGTCATCCTTCCGAGGTCGGCAAATTGAGGACCAGTACACTGGTAATTCCTTGTCTGTCGCAAGAGGCAGCTAACAGGGTTGGCCGCAGGAAGGGCATCCGGCCATAAAACATTGCTTCAAAAAGGGGACCACGGTGGCCAAAAAAGGCCTACCCCCGCCTCGCAGGGAAAAATGGCCTCCAAAGGCGGTTCTTGTTGGTTACCTGATTACCCAATTTTCAAAAAGATTGAGCTAAAAGAATTTCCAACATTGATACCGCCACCTCTTAGAGGCCATTTTTGGAGTCAGTGACCCTGAATTGCTCCAAGAAAGTGTTCTTACTTTTATAAAATTAGAAAAATCTCACATTTGGCCAAAGCAGGGGTACCCCATTAGCGGGAGTTTTACCCAATCATATTGGGGAGTCCAATATACGAAATATTTTACAGAAATGCTATATAGGGCAAGTGTAAAAATAAAATAAACAAGCACAGATACATTCAAAGTACACCGCCCCCATGCCAAATAATTAAATATCCTACAGCGCGGCATTGCCGGGGTGCCTCTGGCGCCCGGCAATACCGCAGTGCAGCTCATAGAGGCTGCATTGGGAGGGAGAGGTGTACACTAATTGATTGATTAATTGTATAATTAAAATCAATAAAAGATTATCACAAAATATTTTCTTAATCAATTGGCTAATAGCATAACTAAACCACTAGTGCTTCATCCGAAGATGTATCTTTTAGAAATTTAATTAAATAACTCATCAATAAAAAATAAAAAAATTAATTGATTAATCAATAAATAATTAATCGATTAAGTGATTAACCAATAAATCAAAAATATCCTTGATAGCCACATCACTTGGTCACTCATGTCTAAATATTAGCTTCCGAGCTCAAAAGGTGCCTGAGATATTGGCCAAATGAGAAAGAAAATAAATAAATGATTAATAATGAAAATAAATAAATAATAATCATTAAAAAAATTAAATTATTAATCAATTCGGTCAGAGAACACATAAACCACCACCATTTCATCAGAATCTGTAACTTAAAAAAAAAAAAGTTTTAGTCATTAATCGAATAATTAAATAATTAATCGATTAATTGATTAATTGATTAATTAATAAATCAAAAATAGCCTTTGCAGCCAAATCACCTGGTCATTGGCATGTCCAAATATCAGCTTCTTCCTAACTCAAAAGGTGTCTGAGTTAATGGTCAGAAGAGAAAGGAAATTTGATTAATTGAATAAGTACTTAATTAATCGCTAATAATTAAATAACTCCTCAATTAATTGATTAATCAAAAAACGAAAAATATCGTTTTTGACAAATGACTTACTCACTATTGTGCCGAAATTTCAGCTTCCTAGCTCAAAGGATGGCTGAGATATCGTCCGGACAAACAAACAAACAAACAAGAAAGCAAGAAAACAAACAACCAGAGTGAAAACTGAGTACTCTCTTTCAGCGTGCGTCACTGCCGAGCCCCCTTCGGTGCCCAGCAATGACGATTTGCAATGCCTGGAGCTGACATAGGAAAGGTGCGGTGTACAAAAATATATAATAAAAAGTATGACTCGATCAATATGAGAATATGTTTCAAAAACTGGTCGTTTCATACACTCTACTGTACAAACTGGTATTCACAACAGTAGCTGAGTTATTTGCAGACAGCTCTACTAAAGAAGCAGGTCATGTCATCTCATCTCCCCACTTCTCATTGTGTAGGTCAGGAATACCATTTTTGGACCTTTTTCTCTCTACATTGAACATTGAGTGGGTGCATCTTTGTATGGAATTGTGTGTTATTGTACAAGTGTTAGACTCCATTTTCAGAAGGTCAAATGTTGTATCCCTCCACAATCTTTCTTTTCTTTTTCCATGCACTATCTTATTTTACCTGTTTTATTTTTAGCCTCCCTATATTGTACACCGCTCCTTTCCTATGCCATCTCCAGGCACTGCAAAACGTCATTGCCGGGCACAAAAGGCAGTGACGCACGCTGAAAGGGAGTACTCAGTTTTCACTCTGGTTGTTTTCTTGCTTTCTTTCTTTCTTTCTTTCTTTCTTTCTTTCTTTCTTGTTTGTCCGGGCGATATCTCAGCCATCCTTTGAGCGAGGAAGCGGAAATTCGGCACAATAGTGAGCAAGTACTTTGTCAAAAACGGTATTTTTTGTTTTTTGATTTATCAATTAATTGATGAGTTATTTAATTATTAGCGATTAATTAAGTACTTATATATTTCCTTTCTCTTCTGGGCATTATCTCTGGCACCTTTTGAGATAGGAAGCTGATATTTGGACATGCCAATGACCAAGTGATTTGGCTGCAAAGGCTATTTTTGATTTATTGATTCATCAATTAATTAATTAATCGATTAATTATTTAATTATTCGATTAATGACTAATTTTTTATTTTTTTAAAGTTACAGATTCTGATGAAATGGTGGTGGTTTATGTATTCTATTAGCCAATTGATTAACTATTTAATTTTGTTATGATTATTTTTATTTTTTTTTCATTATTAATCATTTATTTATTTTCTTTCTCATCTGGGCAATATCTCAGGCACCTTTTGAGCTAGGAAGCTAATATTTGGACATGACAGTGACCAGGTGATGTGGCCATAAAGGATATTTTTGATTTATTGATTAATCATTTCATTGATTGATTATTTATTGATAAATCAATTAATTATTTAATTTTTTATTAATGACTTATTTAATTACATTTTTAAAAGATGCATCTTCGGATGAAGCAGTAGTGGTTTCGTTATGCTATTAGCCAATTGATTAAGAAAATATTTTATGATAATCTTTTATTGATTTTAATTATGCAATTAATCAATCAAGTATTGTACACCTCTCCCTCCCAATGCACTCTCTATGAGCTGCACTGCGCTATTGCCGGGCGCCCGAGGCGCCCTGGCAATGCCATGCTGTGGGATATTTAATTATTTGGCATGGGGGCGGTGTACTTTGAATATCTTTACTTGTTTACCTTCTTCTTCTTGATCTCTTCTGATAAAGGGGACACCTTCTTCTACTTTTATTCGTCTTCTTCTTCTTCTTCAAAAATAAAACAAAATGCAAAAAGTCCAACAATGACTGAAACGATTCTTCTTTAATATTCCGATTTGTTCCATAAACATGGCCTGTAGTCTTGTAAACAGATCTTCAATTTTGGCCTTCATCTGTTTTCCTTTCTCCTGCCTTCATTTTGTCCACAGTAGTTTGTGAGTAATAGCTTTAAAGTAAAACTTTTCCAAGCCTCATCTCGCGTGAAAGGAAAGTGCTGCAAGCGGGGCCTTTTGATGCCAAATTGGATTTCACTAAAGTTCCATATGAAGCAGGTTCTGTTCATGCCACTAGGTCTAACCCAGAGCCATGGCCCATGTGACTTAGTGTGTGCCCCAAACGCCACTCCCCCAACCTACCAGGACGAGCTGCACATTGTTGTTAGGAAACAGCTGTCGAGTGCCACAACCAAGTACAAACGCATTGGCATTATCGCTGCGCTTGTACTCGTCGGGGCGTCTTCCTCATGCCGGGGGTATGTATAATGATATACCACATCAGATCCTTCCTTTAAAATAATGTGTATGTTGTGGAGAGATTGTTTGCTAATTTATTTTGATCCTTTTTTTTTAAAACATTATCGAAGGCTCGTAGTCGAGCTGCCATGCTCATGGCCATACAGACGAACATAAACTATACAATACAAGACTATTAAACCAGACAAGCACAGTCACAGTTTGGAGGAAGTGCTGTCACTTCCTGGGATACTCTGGGTACCAGCGACATCACACCAATTTCTCACCGCACTCAGCCGGGCATTTCCTAAGGAGAAATTTCCTCCTCCCGGTGCATACCAACCTATGGGAATTGTCTGTGCTCTTATCCTTTTAAATGCTGAACATCAAGCAAGGAAGCAGCACGTTCCATTTTATAGTCTTTGCTACGACACGGCTGGGGTTTAAACTGCCGACCTCCCATACTTAGAGCGAACCCTCTAACCATTGCACCAGCTATTTTCATTCATCTGGCTTGCTGGTGCATATAGTTTGACTTTTACTTTAATTACTTTTTTGCTGGAGTCAAAAAAAGAAATAGTGCACACAATGGTGGAAATAAAATCCACATTTACATTTGTTATAAACAAAACACCTTACACTGACAACTTGTCAGCACAATCGGTAAGCCTCCACAGGAGGCCTCACTGGTATATGTGAGAAATACTCTTGAAACACTTGTCATTGGCTTTGCATTTTCTTCATGAAGCTCAAACCTCTTTTTCTAACCATTACGACCGTTTTTTCAAATCGTGGTGGTGTGCCCTTGTTTAAATTTCCAACACAAAGGAACCCTGGAGAACCCAACACAAAGGAACCAAATAATAATTTCCCTGAATATGGGACAATAAAGATTTATTATTATTATTATTATTATTATTATTATTATAATAATAATAATAATATCATTTCAGTGCTTTCACTCAACATTGGATAAGGTAACTTTCCTTCTTCCTCCACCGTTGTTCCAGATTTTCTGACACAACTCAGCTGCACCTAATTTTTCTGTACTATTTTCAAATCTATTTTGACGTTACTTTTGTTGGTGATTGTCCACAATTCCTGACATCAGACGAGGGCTCTCATCAGCTCGGTTTACTCGAGTGTGAGTATGGTACATTTTCTCTGCGGATGCACTCACATTTTCATTCTCAGGATCACATAGCGTTTTTCTCCCTCCAGCACACAAGAAAAATTGTTTGAAGCATCAGAGCTTGGTGATGAAGTCTTCAAGCAGGTGATTTTTACAGTTAACTTTTTATGACCCATTTCATTCACTTCTCCATAAATATCTTCTTTACAAGGCATATGAGCTGCAACAGTAACAGCTCTCGAGTTCAAGTTGCACCTTGACCCATCTGGATTATGCAAAAACGCTTTGCTCATTTACTTCAGCGACTGAGAATCCTTTGGATTATATAATAAATGCACAAAACTTCTTTGCATACTTCCTGCTGCTTCAGTTGCTCATTTGTGCTCGCAAATTTGTCAGTATCTTGTTGGAACTGTCGCACTTCTGTTGTGTTCTCTGCTTTTTGCACTTGTTAACTGCATGCCCCCTGCTGTGCCTTGTTAGTGCCGACTTTCTTTGTACATTTTCCTCTCTCTGTTTCTGCTGAAGTTGTGTTTTTTTATAGATTGCACAGGGAAGTGCTGATGATGATTGTTTTCAAAAATATGGCTGGGACTTGAAAGCAAACCATGGAGAGACATTCGTGGGAGATTGGATTGAGAATTAATGTCACGGGGAGAGCGAGGAAATGCTATCTGATTACAGCCGAGTCAAAGAAACCAGGAAATTCTACTTATTTGGGGAAAACATTTTCTTACTTATTACATCTGCCACTGAAGGTGGATGGAGGTTATGTTTCACCCTTGTCTGTGTGTCTGTGAGCAGGACATCTCAAACAGTTATGGATGGATTCTGACAAACATTGGTGGACAGGATGTGTGTGACAAGGACGAATAGATTAGGTTTTGGTGAATATCTGGTTGCGGATTCAGAAACGATGTATTTTTAAGTGATTCTTCACCATTGAGAGATAGAGCCAAAAACGATATAGAGCACGGTGTTTCAAAAAGTTGTGGACGGATTATGACAACTTGGTGGATGAGTTGCGTAAGTGACAAGACCACGCGGATTAGATTTTAGATTCAGGTCCAGATTCAGATCTGGCCTATCAGTGAGATACACAACACACACACACACACACAACATGCATTTTAAGGTCATTTTCCCTGCTAGAGCAGCGGTTAGCCTTGCGGTCCCCATGACAATCTTCTCAATCTTGCCCTATTTTCTGCATCTCTCCTTGTTAACCCCCTTGCCCGCATTTCTTCTTCCACCATCTTTAGCCAAGTCTTTCTCGGTCTTCCCCGTCCTCTACTTCCTTCTACATTCATTTCCATCACTCTTCTCATCCAGTCACTTTCATCCTTCCTCAACACATGACCAAACCATCTCAACCTGTTCCTCTTCACAGTATCAATCACAGGCTCTATTCCCATCATTTTTCGCAATTCATCATTTGTCTTCCTCTCTCTCAACGATACTCCGCACATCCATCGAACCATTTGCATTTCCACCCTTTCCAACCTTCGTTGCTGCTCTACGTTCCTTACCCATGTCTCGCTCCCATAAATCATAACACTTCTCACACATGCAGCATACACCTTTCCCTTCAGCTTCAACGACACTCCCCTCCTCGTCAGCACGCCACTCAGTTCCCGAAACTTCTTCCATGCACATCTCACTCTAGTAACCGTTGCCGAGTCTGATCCACCTTCTCCATTCAGCATGTCTCCGAGGTAGCAAAATGTTTTCACACCTTCCAGCTTCACGCCGTCTCCAAGATCCAACTCAACATTTCCTCCATGTGCAGCTCCCTCTGTGCACATCAAACATTTGAATGTAGCTGCCACAGTGGTTAATGACCCTCTCAGACCACTACATTTTTGATGAACCCACTCAGCGCACATTGTACATTGAATGGAGTTCACTCCGACACCCTTCCTGCACACAGCGCAGGGCCACTTCCCAGTTCTTTCCACCTCACCACATGCTTTACCACTTGCCATCACCTTCGGCTTTCCGATATTCACCTTCAGACCTTTTGTCTCCATACATTCCTTCCACTTGTTCATCTTTTCCTTCAGTCCATCCATACTTTCCGCAATCAACACCAGATCATCTGCATACAACAACTCCCACGGTAAACCCTCCTTTACGTTCTGAGCCAGCACCTCCATCACAGCTACAAATAGTAGTGGACTTAGTACTGACCCCTGATGCACTCCCACCTTCACTTCAAACTCACCACTGTTCCCGTCCTTCGTCCTTACAGCTGTGCGCTCTCTTTTGTACATTGCCATCACTACTCTGATCAACCATTCCTCCACTCCTAACTTTCTCATTGCCCATGTCAATACTTTGCGTGGAACCCTATCGAATGCTTTCTCCAGATCAACAAACCCAAGAAACAACTTCTTCCTCTTCTCCATGTATTTCTCCTGCAACTGCTTCACAATAAAAAGCGCATCTGTCATTCCTCTTCCTGGCATAAATCCAAACTGCATTTCGTCGATCTTCACTTTCTTCCTCATCCTCTCCAACACCCTTTCCAATACCTTCATTCCATGCTCCAATAACTTTATCGCTCGGTATGAGCCACACTCTCGAGGGTCACCTTTCCCCTTGTATAGAGGGACAAGGGTACTCAGTTCCCAATCCACTGGAATGCGGCCTTCTTTCACCGCCAGATTACAGATCTCTGTCATTCTCTTCACACCCCAACTTCCTGCTGCCTTCAACATATCTCCCACAACTCCCGTCGGCCCTCCCGCTTTTCTACTCTTCATTGCTTTTATCGCTTCCTCAACTTCCTTCTCAGTTATCTTCTCTGCCGGTCCGAAAACTGGGTTACTCTCTATGTTGCCATCCCATTCATTCTCTGTATTCAACAGCATTTCCATATATCTTTTCCATCTTCCTTTAATTCCATCTGGGTCCACAACGATTTGTCCCACTTCATCCTTCAAGCAACTCACCCCCATCACATCACACCTCTCTTTCGCTATCTGCTTTGCAATCCTGAATACTGCTCTCTGACCCTCTTCCGAATCCAAGCGTTCTCCGAACATTTTCCTACATGCCTCCTGCGCCTTTGCTATTTCCTACATCTTTCTTTGCAGCCTTCTTGGCTGCCTTATAACTTTCATGCTCTGCTGTTTCTGCTCCCCTACCCTTCGCCTTCTGCCACGCCTTGAACTTCTTCCTCTTCTCGTCAATCCTCTTTCCAACTTCATCATCCCACCACCATGTTTCCGAGTGCCTCGGTGGTCCTTTTGTCCATCCACATACCTCGCCAATGGCTCCCAACAGACTATCTTTCATTGACATCCAACCACGTTCAAGCTCAACCACATAATCCTCTACCCTACTCAGTCTCTCTTTTAATGCCTCCCTTACTGTCACCTCTTTCAACCTCCACACCTTCATTCTCGGTTGGTACTTCACCCGCCGAGCTCTCCTCGCACCTTTCACCCTTATGTCGCAGACAACCAAGTTGTGCTGTGAAACAGCCTCCTCCCCCGGGATCACCTTTTTGTCCCGGAGGTGCCCCCTATCTCGCCTACGCACCATCAGGTAGTCGACGGTTGTCGTCGACCCACCTGACGTGTATGTAACAAGCTTATTATCCTCTTTCTGGAACTGAGTATAACAAATCAACAAATCAGCTCCATCAGCAAAGTCCAAAATCCTTTCACCTTCTCCATTTCTCACTCCATATCCGTAACCCCCATGAACTCCCCTCAAAACCATCCATACTCCTTCCCACATGTCCATTTAGGTCTCCTCCTACCACAACAACTTCCTCATCTTTCACATTTTCCATCAGCTTCTCTATCGCACACCAGAACTTGTCCTTCTCTTCATCGCTCCGACCAACCTGCGGAGCATATCCCGAGATGACGTTCACCAAGAGCTTTCCAATCATAATTTTCACCATCATCAACCTATCACTCACTCTAGTCACACTCACCACACTGTCTACAAACTCCTCAGAAAACAGGACACCAACACCATTCACACCCTCCAGGCACCCTTGCCACACAAACTTGTATTTCTGTCCCTGCCTACCCTTCACCATTCTCACACCACTTCCCTCCCATCTCGTCTCTTGCACACAACATATGTCCACTCTTCTTCTGACCAATACTTCCACCACTTCTCCTGATCCCCCTGTCATTGTCCCTACATTCCATGTCCTAAACCTCAGAAACCGATCTCCACTTCGGGCTGTACCCTGCCCATATGTCGTTGTAATTGTCATGGTTCTCTTTTTGAGGCAATGTTTTTTTTTATGGCCGGACGCCCTTCCTGACACCAACCCTCTTAGTCATCTCTTACGACACGCAGGGATACGGTGTACCTATTCTAAATCCAGGGTACACACTGGGAAACGTTTAAAACATGGAAATTCTGCGGGGGGTGGGGGGAGGGCATCACGGCTGCGGGGGCCCCGTCAGCACCACGCCGCGTTTGCCCAGTCAGCACCATGGCGGCCCGGTCAGCACCACACCACGTTTGCCCGGTCAGTACCATGGCGGCCCGGTCAGCACCACGGCGGCCCGGTCAGCACCACGGCGGCCCGGTCAGCACCACGTCAGCCCGGTCAGCACCACACCACGTTTGCCCGGTCAGCACCACGGCGGCCCGGTCAGCACCACACCACGTTTGCCCGGTCAGCACCACGGCGGTCCGGTCAGCACCACGCCACGTTTGCCCGGTCAGCACCACGTCAGCCCGGTCAGCACCACACCATGTTTGCCCGGTCAGCACCACGTCAGCCCGGTCAGCACCACACCACGTTTGCCCGTTCAGCACCACGTCAGCCTGGTCAGCACCACACCACGTTTTCCCGGTCAGCACCACGGCGGCCCGGTCAGCACCACACCCTTGGAAAGGACTTCGATGCACGTCGGCCCAATCGGCCCAGAGCCTGGCGCGAAGTCCAAGGACATCAGCAGGTCATCCGAAAACAGCACCGGTTGGTGCGAACCACTCGGTCAATGGCGCGAACCAGGTCCCGACACGCCCTTGCTCGCTTGGCCCCGATGAAGGCCTCGCTGGGTGTTCTCCAAACAGTGGCAAAATCGCCCAAGCCGCGCTGGATTTCGGCAGTGGAAGCCTTGCTCGCTCGGCCCCGATGAAGGCCTCGCTGGGTGTTCTCCAAACAGGGGCAGAATCTCCCAAGCCGCGCTGGATTTCGGCGGCGGAAAGTAGCCACGAAGCGACGATATTCGGTTGGGCTGTAATGCGAACACCACGGTGGCCCGGTCAGCACCACACCCTTGGAAACATAAAAGTAAAAGGGATACAAAACGTAAAAGCCTGGCGGAGGTTTGTGGTCTCCCAAGTGCCATTCTGGTTTGTGGAGGAGTTTGTACAAATCATTGGAATTGATAAAAGACCAAATTAAGCTTGAAAGATGACCTCAACAAGTCTCATTCACAATTTTGTTTTTTTTAAGTTAAAGAAGCAAAAAAGCAAATTGTTTCCAAGAAAAGCAAACCTGCAGGGCAATCAAAGCCACATTTGTAATATTAGTAAAGTGTATTTTGGAATCCTGGCACAACCTTGAAAGTATTTATTGATGGTAAAACATTGAGTAAGTGCCAAAAGCAATAACAACATGATCAGTTACAGAGCAATGGTACACATGTATTTATGTACTTCTAAGTGAAATCTGTGTCAATGAAGCAAACAATCCACATTTAAGCTTTGCATTCAAAACTGCCTCACATAATCGGAAATAATTGTGTTTATTTTGATTCATAATTATGTTCATAGAGTATAAATGAGTCTATTCTTCTTTGCTGCTATTGCACGTGCACCGAGTTTGCAAACATGCGAAATTATTCACATTTGGAAGAACTTGTAGAGAAGCTTGAAGAATAAGGAAAATTATTTGTGTCTGTTCACTTCCTTGTAGGACACTGCCATAGATATCAACATAAATAATTAAATCAAGAGAATGCCATCAAGAGCAACCCTTGATGTTTCTGCATTCAGAAAGAAAAAAAATCTGATAGCCATTCAAGGAGAAACCCCTGAATACCTTGAGCAGACAGCTTGATAGTAATGTTTGTTGCCAAAGATGATTGAAAACTTGGAATATGCCTGTGATCTTATACTTGGGATTTCGTGCATCCTTCCATTGTTGAGTTAAAAGAAGCAATGTATCCGCGATAGAATAGCGGTGGTGGAAGCCGAACTGATGATAAAAGAGAGTATAAGGTGAAGATGCAATAATGCCTGAGGTGTGCAGCAATGATGGATTCCATCACTTTGCTTTTGATGGGGGAGATGACTGACCTTTCTGTCGTCGAGTGGATCAGAGTTGGAACCCTTTTTGTAATTAGGGGTGACTTTTGCAACTTTCTGAAAGAAAGGCAGGAGACCACTTGAGAAATATTTCGAGAAGGGTGAGGAAATAGGAGAGGATATGGGCTGAAGCGTGGGTCTTGAGGATTATAGTGCTGAAGCCGTTGAATTGAGTTGCTGAGGTGTCAAGGTCATAGGTGTCAGCATAAGTGGGAGAGAAATCCACATGCTACAGAAGGAGAGCAATCTGCTATGGAGGAAATTGTGGATGGGGGAAGAAAGGCATTGGGGACCATGACCTTTTCAGTAAAGGCTTTTTTAATATACATGGGCTAAGGCTCGTAATAGAGCTGACGTGCACACACATACGCACACACCCACACGGACATACTGACGAGATAAATACTTTACACAGCCACTGAGCTTGGGAGAAGTGCCGTCACTACCATCACTTCCCGGGATACTTCGGGTACCAGCGACGTCATAACAATGGCGCCGCTTTTCTCTCACCGTACTCAGCGGGACATTTCCTCAAGAGGAATTTCGTCCTCACCATGGATGCCAACTGAAGGGGATTGTCCGTGCTCTTTTTTCAAGCAAGGAAGCAGCATTTACCATTTTTTAAGTCTTTGGTATGACTTATCCACCGGCACCATATCATGCTATTATTTATCTCACTGTTTTGAGGTAATGCTTACTAGGTCATTGGCAATATTTGTATTCAACCATCTCCTATCATGTATAAGAACGTACCCTGTGAGACACTTCACATTACTTTTAGAAAGTTTCAGCTTTTCACGTCACCACTTCCATTATAAACATTGCCATTTTTATTGCCTCGCTTCCTTCTAAAACAGTCATGCTGTAACTTTCTGTGCATGCATACTTCTGTCTGCATGCATGTCAAGACCTCCTGTTCTGTTTTGTTTTCTTTATGTGTTTTTTTTTTTTTTTTTTAAAGAGAATGGCTCATTAACTGGTTTGCTTGTAGAGGCTCACAATCGGACTGTATGCTGTGCACTTTTGCCATAATCTGTCTGCGCTACCACCAGGTAACCAGTCTGTTGGATTTGGTGCGGAGCTGCATTGAGCGCACCCCAGATGCTGCTGCACTTTATTATGACGAACTAGCAAATCTGATACAGTCCGGCAATCTACACACCAGAGTGCAAGTGAGCAAACGGGTGTGATAAAATATACACAAAATACATTGAGAATCCAGACATAGCTTTTGAACTTAAAAAAAAATAAAAAATGTTTCTCCGTTAATCTGACCTACGTGGTGAGTTGGGGGGTTTTCCTCTTGATATGTTAGCGAGAGTAACAGGGTAATTTGTGGTAAAAGTGGTCCAATTCGTTTTCTAATTTGAGGAGAGGCAGTCCACTTCATGTTACAGAAGTGATTATTCATCTCCATCATTTCAGCAGAGGAACATGTTCATTTGAATACACGTTCAAAGCTTCCCTAACTCAAAGTTCATGACGAGAGAAAATGTTAATATTCTTCATTAATATTGTCCTGTTCAGGGTGATTCACACCACCTCTGAACAGATGGACCAAACAGAATTTTACTCCCACAGACTGTGTCAATTATGGTGGACTTTGCGCTCCTATGCGGGACTGAGGAGAATCACGAGGCTCCTTATTCCTTTTAAAACTAAACGGGTTTATTCCTGAAGCAAATGACAACCAGGGAAGATTGACCTGATTGGGAAATTCAACGTCGGGATTGAAGTGAAAAATGAGGAATTCAAGGAACAACAAATAACTATGTATAATGAGGTAAAATATATCTAAAGGAATTGAAGACCCCCTCACTCCAGACCCGTCCACAGATGGCGAAAGGGACAAAACTGGGTGACTTATCTCTGGTGGTAACGGTGGGGCAGGGGGACGGGGGAGCAAGGGGGTGGGGCAGAGGGGGATGAGCAAGGAGCAGGCGATGAGGTGATGGGCAGGATGATAAGATGGGCAGGATGTTGGACAGGCTGATGAGAACAGCAGGCACAGAGCAAAGGCAAGTAGGCAGGACGACCTCCTTGAAGCTCTCCTCTCCTCATAGAACTCTGTGAGATCTCTTCAGACTCAGCGTAATCCTCTTGCGTTCTCCTCAGATTCTCCAGAATCTCCTCAGAACTGTTCCCGCTCCTTTGAGCACATGAGAGCTACAGACTCCTCTCTCTTCTCCCTGGGAAATGCTCTGCCCCTTTCTCCTCAGAACTCCATGATCCCTCGCATCTCTCAGGTCCTCCCCTTGCTCTTTTGACAACCCTCTGCCCCTCGAGGCATTGGGCTCCACCCCTTCCATGACACGATTATAGCTCCCCTTCTCTCCCTTGCGTGGCAGTGCCCCATGCTATCTGCGTTGCTCTCCTCTGCTCTTCACTTGCCACCGGTGGATGTTTACAGGGAAGTTTGTACACACATTTAATTAACTCAATCCCTAGCTATTTTAATAGTACACATTCAAACATGCAGTCCTTAAGCTGACGTGTCCCTACTTGTTACATCAAGATTGGCTGCCACTCGCACACGGACCATGCTATTCTACACAGTTCTATCTGTTCTAAGGTAATCCCTAACCCTCCATAAACCTCCCCCCATCTCCCTACAAATGTAACAATATGTTGCATAAATGCCTATTTACAAGTATCCTTTTCCTTTTTGTGTGTGTGCATAACTGTGACCATAGAGATGGATTGGTGAAAACGCCTTAACTGATTTTCAAGACAATTATGTTGTGGATGTTGGAGTTGGTGGGCAATTGCCAAGGTATTTCCAAGTTTTAAGATCTATTTTCACATCATCAGTTTTGGTACTTTGTCGTTTTGCTTGTTGTGGTTCATTTTGAATTGCGGATGTCATATCAGCGATGTACCAAATGTTAAATAGGCGGCATGTGAGTTTCAGTGTTGGCCCTCCCATCTGCCACCCTCCCCCTACCCACCCTTCCCCTCGAAGCGGTGTGATATGTGCTTCTTGAATATCTGCTGCTTTCAGAAATTACTGTAATGAAGATAACTCAAGGTGTTTATCTAATAAAACCAAATTTTGAGCATCTTAACAGAAATGATGAATTTAAAGAGATTGGAATATTGAACATGAATGTGATAGAGGAATAAGTGATTGTTTTGAATGATTGAGTGGAGTTTTTAGGTCTTTAATTGAAAATGATTAAGATTCTTGCTGGCAGGGAGTGAGAGAGGGAACTTATGATTGGTTAAATTGCAAGAGGGCATGGCAAAACAAATTGGAACTTCCGAGTGGAGTTTACCTAATTGTGCCAAACAGCTGTGATGTCAAAAAACCCCAACCAAGTCGTTTGCATTAAAGGGGAAATTGTTCTGCCTTCTGAAGATACGACATCTAAAAAGGGCCAAGTTAGATTTATCATTTAGTGTTGCATGTTTAACATTTTCATGTCAATGCTTTGTCTTGATTTTAAAAGTTTAATCAACTTGCGCCTTTCCAAAGATGCCTTCTGAAGGCTGGACTATATATTTTTTCCTTAAATGCAATGAATTTAGCAGTTTATTTTCATGTCCAAGTTTTGTACTCCCATCTCTTCTTTCGTAATCTTCATAGAGACGAGACAAGACCTCTTACTGATGGGTTAAGTTAATGAGGCATAGGTAAGGCACAGGCATGATGGGCTACATAACCAAAAACCCTACTGGCAGAAAATATGGTATAATTACCTTCAAGTGAACTTAAATATATCCCTGGTGTTGGGCTAGCGGCTAGGGTGCCGGCTTAGGATCCTAGGATCCTGGGTTCGAATCCCGGTCGATTGCTGAATTAACGCCAGGGGGGTTGACTCAGCCTGTCATCCTTCCGAGGTCGGCTAATTGAGTACCAGTTCACTGGTAATCCCTGTTTGTCGTTAAAGGCGGCAAAAAGGGTTGGCGTCAGGAAGGGCATCCGGCCGTAAAACATTGCTTCAAAAAGGGGACCGACAAACAACAACACCCACGGTTCCCGAAAAAGGCCAACCCCCGCTTTGCGGGGAAAAATGGCCTCTAGAGGTGGTTATTTATTTATATATAATTACCTGTTTGAGGGGAATGTTGATTACAGGTTTGCACATGTTTTAAACAGTTAATTGGGGGCAACAAGATAATATTATATGATTAAAATACATTTGATAACCTCCCAATTATTGAAGTCGACATGCAATTGTAGTAAACCGAAATAATAGAATGAGGAATTGTGGAAAAATACTACAAATAAAATGTTATGATACAATGGAATGCAAAAGTATGAGTGCACTTAAATATTTTTTTTAAGTGTTGGAGGTTCCAGGCATGGCTCTTATATGGCCATCAGAGGCCAGGCCTTAAATAAAAGTGAAGAAAAGTGTATGATGAAAAGTGTATGGTGTTGGAGCGTATGTCACTATATTGGGGCCCGTGGGCATTTTGTGAACATTTTGTTTTCTTTGTTGGGATTTGTTATTTAGACCTAGCTGAATAATTTAAAATAGGGTGCCAATTTTTTAATGCATATTTTCGACCATTTTTATGCAAATTAAAGATTACGTCATAATACGTATTGTATAGGACCATATGCTCCTGTTATTGTTCTTGAACACTTCATAGTTTTAAACATTTTAATGTTTCCTTTTGGTAGTTGTTATTTAGAATACGTTTAGCCACTAAAAAATAGTAATTGAAAGCAAATTGCCTAATTTTAACCCTTTGTATGCAAATTGCATTTGATGTAATAAAACCCATTGGACAAGTTCATACATTCACGTCAATTGTTCTTTGAGTATTTAAACGTTTCAATAATTTTTTGGGTTTAAAGAGTACATCTTGCTTCTATCGAAGATAGAACAAATACTTTGATTATGCAAATTACGTTTGGGATAGGAATGTACATTTGAACAATCTACTAGTTTGTACCCATACCTGCGTTTATAAGTTAAATGTGGAGATCTCCATCGTTGCTCTCGTCTTCATCGCCAGCATTCCTCAATAGTTCGTTTCTGTTCTCACAGTTTTTTTCACAAGCGATGCAGGTATCTGTACATTTCAGATTGTTTCTTGCAAGAACAACTCAAGGTGACGCAGTTTCCTTTGCATCCGCATCTCACAAGCTCCAACACTGCCTTAGGCGCTGGCAAAAGTTTAGTTGGAACTGGGAGAAGTCTATCACCATCTAGGCACCATCCATGAGAGGTTGGGTCAGGAAGACTTGGACGTGGGTTACGACATTGTTTCCACACCAATGCAACATAGTTAGCTCTGTTAATCGTTTCTATTAGAGCAGCCTTTGTTGGGGGTAGTTTTTCATCAGTATACTGTCTCTTGCTGAAGAGATACCAGCGCCTTTTCCCTCTGGGGTATCTTCTGAAAAGTCTGAATTGTCAGCAGCAAAGAAGATGAATTCATTTCTAACAAGACTTGGTGGCACATATACATCATATTCAGCAGAACGGATCAGAACAGCCTGTGCTAGTTGCGTTTCAATGCGCAATATACGGTCATAGTCTACAGACAAGCCGAGATGGTGAAGATAGTCTATTAATGTTTTGCTTCTAGTTCTTTGGTGAACAAAGATGCCAGTTCCAACTTGGACAGGGTACTCCCGCCGATGGCGAAATGAAGCTTCTTCTGTTGATTATGGCCGGTAGCGCACCTGTCTGTCAGATTTTGCTTCATACATAATATGTTGTGCTATCGTTGATGCTTTCTGATTTGCATAATTTCTGCGCTTTTCAGTTGGGAGCTCAGTTGCCATGCCTCTCATAATCCATTGGAGAAATGTAAGAAGCCTTGTAGGAATGTTTGCACTTAAATCTGACCCTAGTGTGCCATCAAAAGACCAACGTGGGGCGTCAAGAATGTCCTTTCGCAGAACTTTGGCACAGTTGAAGATCATTTTCATGTCATCGTTGATATTGGATTCACAGAGAGCTGCTTCAATTGCGGCTATCTTAGCTGCACTGAAACAGAACCGATCTGACTCATTTCGACGTGTGGCAGGGATAAAGTCAATGCCCTCTGTTGTGGAAATCAACCAGATTCACAACGTGTTCCATATGTATGGTTTAATCTCAATCAGATCTGTACATAATCCTGTAAAGTACATCAAGCAACATACATGTCAGGATCTAGGCATCATATGAGAAGATTGAATATATCAGTCAATGCAAGCAAACCTAGAATATAGGCGGGTACGTACCATTCAATTCTACATGGCATTGTATAATGATGTCGCAGGAGTGGCCTCGAGTCGCGGACGTCCGAGGTCTTATAGACACCGCCCAGCGGTTTAAGGGAGCACCAAACCTGGGTTCAACTTTGGTACAATTTCACCACATTCTCCCCACCGTTAGAACTATACTGCCGCTCGGCAGGAAGCGAGTGCGCGTCAGCATTAATGGATTGAGGAAGTCATCATTTTATTCTTGGGGTGTTAAAGACATATTTCCCTATAAAGTCAGTCGGTCCTTCCATAGCGGTCAGGGTGGCGAAATTACCCTGCCAACACAGGGTCGGAAACTACTGGGTACGACATCCCCAAGCCCGGAGTCCCCCTGCTTCGGAGTAGCCGCTGGAGGCAGGTGTCGGAGGGGCACCTCAGTGCCTTCACTGCTTCAGGCAGGGGTGTATCAGGTGAAGGGAGGGACGGTCACGTGGGTCACAATAGTCTAGTCTTACAGCGGGGTCGTCGGCACAGTAGCTAGATAGGATACGTTGTACCTTGGCGAAGAGCGAATGTCCATTCGTCGCAATGCAACACATGTGTAAATCAGTAAGCCTCTTTACAGTAAGCTGTAACCGTAAGTAAGGTTACATGACAGGAGGCCATTACAGTGAGTCCATTGCAGTCTGTACCTGCCTAGGCTCCCAAGGGTACATGATCGATCCATGTTAGGTCCATGTCATGGAATTACAGTAAGCAAGTACAGTAAAGAATGACAGTAAGCTGTAACAGTAAGTAAGATGACATGACAGGAGGCCATTACAGGAAGTCAATTGCAGTCTGTACCTGCCTAGGCTCCCAAGGGTACATGATCGATCCATGTTAGGTCCATGTCATGGAATTGCCGAGGGAGAGAATCGATGAGGGCCATAACGAGAGTTACTCGACACCGGCAGCGGCCCTGTTGAATCACGAGACTCGAGCGTCCTCTGACGGCAGCTCATACGCATTACAAACTCTTGTTCCGGCACGTGAATCTACCGTTGGCAGCGATCCTTCGCACGAGACACGAGCGGCCTCTGAAGGCTGCCTGGACGACCGGCATGGCTGATTACGACGACGCACAAAACGACCGGGACGCGCCTCTCCAGCGAAGCGCGCAGAACCTCCGGGATGCATATGGCAATCCTGTCCTGCTGTACAGCGCTCGGAGGATCGGAGAAGATCGGCTATACCGGCTACCGAGAGGATGCCCCGGATGGAAGGATTGTCCCATTCAAAGCGAATTGAATTGTCCCATTCACAAACCGAGAGAGAGTCCCGGCTGGACAAACCTTGTTTGTCCCAGCGTTGTCCCGGATGGATTGTCTAGATGTCGAGATGATTGTCATGCTAGATGTCCGGGATGGATTGGCCATCCACGGATGTCCGACCGATCCATCCATTCAACGCCTTCATTGCATGGCACGGATCCAGCCGGACCGCGGATGGATCGACCATCCACGGACGCAAAGACTCAGAGACCCAAAGACAGCCATCGCCCCGGATGGACTGTCCATCCATGCTAGATGTCCCGGATGGATTGTCCATCCACGGATGTCCGACCGATCCATCCATTCAACGCCTTCATTGAATGGCTCGGATCGACCATCCATGGACTCAAAGACTCACTCAAAGACACAAAGACATCCATGGACGTCATCCTGGGTCCCCACAAGGGGCGAGGTGGGAGTCGTTATACCGAACGGCATCCGGATCGCGGATGGATTGTCCATCCTGGGTCCCCACAAGGGGCGAGGTGGGAGGCGTTATACCGAACGGCATCCGGATCGCGGATGGATTGCCCGACCTCCTGGGATCCCCCCCCCCCCCCCCTCCACCGAGGTTGCAGCGGCACGCCGCATACCGAAGTCAGAGGACCTTCACAGTCTGGGTCAGTCTGAGTCACAGTCAGTCTGGGGCAGAGGGAAAATGGAATCAGACGAGGCGTCTCGCAGTCTCGAAATGTGCGTGGATACGAGCCAAGAGCTCTGTCCGATAAACAACAAGCCCAGAGTCAAGGGCGAGCAGGCAGTACGGTGCCCCCGTTACTTGTGCAGGTGACAAGGGAGTCGGGCGCGACGCTCAATGTCACCATTTCACGAGGTCACCGTGTACTCCCTAAACGGCGTGGGCGCGCGACCTTGAGGTAGCGCCGCGTTACGTAGTTTACGTCGTTTACGTAAAGGACATTTGGTACGTAGTTTACCAAGGTACATGGAAATGTAAACGAATCCCCGATGATGAGATCGCGTGAAGCACGCAATTACGTTAATGACGCCGTAGAGCAAACGCGTGATTAGTCGGTGACGTCATCAATTGGTTCGGGCGCGTGCGGTTCGTTGGCAAAACCGAAAGTCGTCCTCGGCCTGTCGAGCCAGCGTGGCACGCTGAGACGAGAGGGCGAGCACGCTGGGCCGCAATAATTTGCACGGCCTGAAGTAGCGTCCCGTTCGATGGCTTTCGGGCAGGGTTTGTCCGGGGTTGAAGCGGGGAATAGCGGCAGCAGTGCGGTAGTTATCAACGGTATCTAGCATGATACGATACATCACGCCAACACAAATCACATTTCACAAATCCCCGAGTGCCGTGAACCCCTTAGAACCCTTTTAAGATTGTTTATTAAGGTTATGACAGCGGAAGAAGATGAAAGTTTAGGAAGACCATGCTCGGCGAGTCCCCAAGTGGAGCCAAACGAGCCTCACGCGTTGAGGCGAGTCCGGGCAGCGGTGTTCGCCGGCCTCGCTGAGAAGCCATGCGTAGGTGGGATTCCGACCAGCAGCAACGGGGCCACAGAGTAGTGCCAGCGAGGGGAATCACGTGCGCTTCGCGTGAAGAAGGGGTCCATCCAGCGAAGATGCGGCGCGCGTGACTGGCGCGTCGTGCCTAGTGAGGATGCCATCCAGCGATGGTGCAGCGCGTGATTCGTGCGGGAGGAGGTGATTCCGGCGAGCAGCGATAGGAATCGCCGGCCTCGCCGAGTAGGGCCCGCGAAGGGAGCAACGTGCCGCTTCGCGCGGAGGAGGTGATTCCACCGAGCAGCCGGAGTGAGCCGGCCGTGTGAGGCACAGCGTGATTCCGACGAGCAGTGCGCGACTCGCGCGGAGGAGGTGGTTCCACCGAGCAGCGAGGGGATTCGCGTGGAGGAGGTGATTCCACCGAGCAGCCGGAGTGAGCCGGCCGTGTGAGGCACGGCGTGATTCCGACGAGCAGTGCGCGATTCGCGCGGAGGAGGTGGTTCCACCGAGCAGCGAGTGGTCAGGGTGAGCCGGCCGTGTGAGGCACGGCGTGATCCCGACGAGCAGTGCGGAGGAGGTGATTCCACCGAGCAGCCGGAGTGAGCCGGCCGTGTGAGGCACAGCGTGATTCCGACGAGCAGTGCGCGATTCGCGCGGAGGAGGTGGTTCCACCGAGCAGCGAGGGGATTCGCGTGGAGGAGGTGATTCCACCGAGCAGCCGGAGTGAGCCGGCCGTGTGAGGCACGGCATGATTCCGACGAGCAGTGCGCAATTCGCGCGGAGGAGGTGGTTCCACCGAGCAGCGAGTGGTCATGGGGAGCCGGCCGTGTGAGGCACGGCGTGATCCCGACGAGCAGTGCGCGATCCGCGCGGAGGAGG
The DNA here is from genome assembly GCF_964187855.1 of Myxine glutinosa. NCBI lineage: Eukaryota > Metazoa > Chordata > Myxini > Myxiniformes > Myxinidae > Myxine > Myxine glutinosa. Next base: position 92,916,629 of record NC_136264.1, on the reverse strand, counting down.
CGATTCCACCGAGCAGCGAGTGGTCGGAGTGTGCCGGCCCGCGCGGAGGAGGCGATTCCACCGAGTAGCGAGTGGTCGGAGTGTTCCGACCCGCGCGGAGGAGGCGATTCCACCGAGCAGCGAGTGGTCGGAGTGTGCCGGCCGTGTGGAGGCAAGGCCGACATGGGAGTCGTGATCACTCGCGTGGGAATCTCATCTCGGGCCGAGGCACACAAATCTAGGATGATTCTCTCGGACGGAGCCGTTAGCGTTTCGAGCAACCGAGGCTAGACTCGTACCTTCGGCGCCAAGCGGGTCCGTTGTTCCGACGGGGTTGCGGCCCAGGACATTTCCCAGTGGCCTCCTTCAGCAGGCGCCTTGCCGGAGTCCGTCCGAGCCCCAGGAGAGCAGTTCGCGCTTTGACGGCGCGGTTCCGCAAAATGCTTGCGCTTCCGGTCCCGTCGAGGTCGACCGGCAGCGAGAGTCGTCGGAGCTCCGTGGCTGGAGCTGGCTCGATGGGCTCTCAGCTGGTCATTCTTCTCCGAGGTGGGCCGCGCAGGAGCATGGAGAATGTCGGGAAACGCTCGTCTGAGATCAGCATTCATCCGGCCATCGCCAGACTCGTGTCCCACCATTCCCGAAGATCTTGATTGAGATTAAGTGTTGTGGAAATCAACCAGATTCACAACGTGTTCCATATGTATGGTTTAATCTCAATCAGATCTGTACATCATCCTGTAAAGTACATCAAGCAACATACATGTCAGGATCTAGGCATCATATGAGAAGATTGAATACATCAGTCAATGCAAGCAAACCTAGAATATAGGCGGGTACGTACCATTCAATTCTACATGGCATTGTATAATGATGTCGCAGGAGTGGCCTCGAGTCGCGGACGTCCGAGGTCTTATAGACACCGCCCAGCGGTTTAAGGGAGCACCAAACCTGGGTTCAACTTTGGTACAATTTCACCACACCCTCAATATTTTCTGTGAGCAAACGTCGCGTGCTTTTACGACTAGGCGTAATCACGCAGTTATGTTCTTCTAAGATCGTCAGGTAAGCTGTATGCGCAGCATCCATCGACAGTATCTTACTCTTTTCAAGCAAATCTCGTATGATATCAAGATATTCCACCTTGGCAGCAACCTCTTTCTCATTTATCGACTGTTTCTTAGAGGCGGTACCAGAACTTGAACATCCAGAACCGCGAGCAACGTGACTTTGCCAGCAAATTCGATGATATTTCACATCTATGGAGAGTGCATCTTTGGAATGAATAGCACTACTTAGGTACACTTTGTAGATACCTTTGTCACAATTTTTCACGTAATCATGAAGCTGCTTTCCACGGCTTGCACTCTGTATAGCATGGACAGGTTCTTTCTCTTTATGCGTTTGACAGAAAAAGCATAGATTCTTGTCATATCTAGCAGTGAACGAACGGGAAGGGCGCTGTTTATATGAAGATCCTGCAGGCTCAAATTATTGAGGGGATGACGAAGTCGATGGCCGCCCTGATGTCCGCAATAGTACGTTGACGGTCTTGGAAGTGAGTGCTTCTTGATATCTTCTGTTGGCCCTGGAAAGTTTCTGTAAATTCACAAGATCTTTTCTACAACTGACATGATAAGTTGCACCGTCACGTTTTAGCGTATCCTCAGTGGCATTTTCCAACCGTTTACTTGCTTCATGGAAGACAATTTCACCATATTTTGCTCGGTCTGTCACATAGTGAAGAATGTTCTTTAAAGTTCCTTTATCAGGTTCCTTCACAAGCCGCTCACTAGATATTTTCTGACATATTATACACATACTGTAGTCGTTTAAAAGTTATATCCGTGGTCGTTTCACAGGAGGACTCTCCATGGTTGAATCTCACAGTAGTAATGGTTTGCTTGGGCGTGCCTTTTATTTCTTAATTGTTCAATAGTCTTGAGATACCTGAAAGAAAGCGTAAAGATTGACATCACATTTTAGGTATTGCATTTGAGTCATAGACAGTTACAACATTAGAAACTCAATGAGTTGTTTTTGTAGTGATCTAACAATAATAAAGGGCTATTCAGATTTGTTAATTGTTGTGACAAAAGACCAATTCACTTATAATTTTATAATAGTAATAACAGTACAAAATAAAAATCTGAGGCAAGTTTGATACATTTTCACTCGTAATAGGAGCGAAATAACTGAATACATACCATTGTCAAATTTTGGGGGCATGCCAGGGCACAGTATTTTTTCAGGCACAGTACCCTTATAGACCTACAATAAGCACAACAATCCACAAGTATCAGCTGTTCAAATGATGAACAAGAACCAGGAATTTGTATGACCAGAGCATGGTGGTGAGTTGAACCACGCTCCTCCCATAGACTTATACGTGTGCAACGCGTACCCTTATTTACATAGTTAATTATTCAGCGCTATACGATTCGGATACTTGTATACTTTGCGAGAAATGACGTCATAATTAATTTGCATAAAAACACACTAAAACTCGCTGAAAAAAATTGGCGCCCTATTTCATTTGTTTTCTAACATCCTAAACTAAAATTTCCAGCCAAGAAAATAAAATGTTCACGAAATGCCCACGGGAAAACAAATGCTCCAACACTAGTATGGTGTTTGTTTGCGAGAAAGAGAGATGGAAGCTAGCCCAGTATCTGTAGTTTGAGTGAGACAGAAAGTAAGACCAGCAATCCTGACACGGAGAGTAAAAGATTGTTCCAGTCACCACTTTAATGCTCCTAAGTCAGGATGGTAGTACCACCCTGGGCGGTTGCTGTCCACAACCTACTACCCAATTTGTCATAATGTTGAATAAATGTATCCATATATTCTTTAATTTATTATAGTTATTATGACTGACGCTTTGTTTTAACAGAATAAACTGGTACGGCACGCGGTAGAGTGTATGCCTCCGCCAAGCTGAACAGTTTACATTTTGTAACCCACTGATGGGCCAGATCTGGATCTGGACCTGAAACAAAATCGAATTGGCTTGTTCTTATCACCTAACCAAGATATCCACCAAGTTTCGTCCGAATCCGCCCACAACTTTGTGATGTCAGGCTATGTATCATTTGTGGCCACATCTCTCAATGGTGAAGAATCACTAAAAAAAATAAGTAAAAATTGTCATATCTGGATTCGAATCATCACTAACATCGAATCAATTAGTCCTTATAACACACTCAACCTCTCCCCCAAGTTTTGTTTGAATCTGTCCATAGTGTTTTGAGATATCCTGCTCACAGACAGACAAGCAAACTGACATAGGTGAAAAAACATAACCTCCATCCACTTTCAGTGGTGGAGGTAATGAAAGGTGAATACATTTGAGAGAAAGATAAAATTTATGTGAGCTGTCTGTTGGGCATTATAAAACTGTTGGGAAAAGATTGACTCAGACATAATCCATAAACTAATCCAAAATGGAGTTGAGGCAGTTCTCAAAGCAAAAGGGGGTCACTGATAATTATTGATTATATATAAAGACAGATTTGATTTTTCTTATTATAATAAGTGTTGTTATATCCTTAAGAGTTCATGGAAATCTCTTGAAAGTGCTTTTGGTTTCATATTACAATTATTTATTTTGTGATTACATCTCAATTCATAAATTTCCAACTGGAGTCATACTTTTGCACCCCACTGTACATGTAATAAACAATCTTGATGTGTAAACATTATTGTGAGGCATGCTACTTTGCATGAAATGTGATTCTGTATTCGTATGACGCAACACAAACGTGCAGCAATACGATTGTTATGAACATATCTACCGTCATATTTACACACAACCCCCTGTTTTAACGGTTTTGTTTGAAGTTTATACCCATTCAGGAAATTATTTTGTGATTTATATTTCAAAATATGTCATGTGTATTAAACATCCATGTGTTTGCTGATGGGTCTGCTGTGCTCTTAGCCATACAAAGAATGCACACTCTGAAATGAAACGCCACTGCCTGTCCATTAGTCGGCAGTTTATTAAGCACAATCCGATTCCCGTTTAATGTACATTTTCAAAGGGCCTTCATTAGCGTGCAAACAATCACACTCTTCTTGTGCAGCATGAAGGGTTTATGTGAGAAGCATGACAGCGCTGCATTTAAAGGGCGAACAGATCTGAGTGATTGTATCCAATCAAAAAGTCAACAGAAGAATTAGCTTTGAAATGCACTAAAACCTCAAAATATCCATTTTGGAACGTGTTTTTGCTTTTCTGACAATGCAAATTCATATAAGAGCAGATAAGATGTCATAACATTTTGTCTGCTATGCATACTTATTTAATCGATGCTTACCTTACCTATCGTTATTGTGTCTTTTGACGCATGGGCCGCTTGAGATTTCCATGGCAAAATACCTTTTTCACAGTAATGAACTGCTATCCCATTACCAAACCCCAACCTAGTGGACCAGTAGCGAAATATAGTGCCCTCCACAAGCACTGAAACACTGAAGTCAAATTTGTTATTGGCTACAGTGCTTTCTGAAAGTATTGACACCCCTTAAATTTTTTCACATTTTACATTACAGCCTGAATTTTAAATGGATTGAATTAAGATTTTTTTTGTCACTGATCAACGCATAATACCCCATTTTATCAAAGTGCAGTTATTTTTGTTTTTACAAATTTTTACAAAATAATTTAAAATGAAATCCAGAAATATCTAATTTACACAAGCATACTACCCGCCGAGTCAATATTCGTAAAAGCGCCTTTGCCAGCGATTAAAACTTCAAGTCTTCTTGGGTATGTCTGTATAGTCAGGGAATATGTGGCACGGGGCACGAGGTGGTGCCACGCCCGTGCTCTGGCGGCTCCTTCCCCCTTGGCCTCCTGGGCAATGGAGTTTTGGCGGTGTAATGCCAACGAAACAGCCCAACTGTTATTGGCAGCGAACGCTGCCTTACCGCTACTGCACTTGAAGAGCGGAAGACGATTGGGGAAAATTGAAAGGGGAACTATCTTATTTGATTGATGCAACGTAGAGCCAACTATTGGAAACACAGCCTTACCTGAAACACATACTAATGACATAACTATTGAGAGGTCTTATGGTTCGCTACGTGTTGTACATGGACTAACTAAGGTGCAATTTTTAATGAACAGCCAATTAAGGGGACATGTACACCGGGGGTCATTTATAAGGGAATTTACTACTAAATTTACATGTGAAGGTTCTAAAAACCGTAACACAGCACCCTCATTCCTCACGGCACGTCTCGGGCTGACAAAAAAAAACTTTAACTTAATGTGACACGCAGGTGTAATACCCCTCTACTATTAACCTTGCCCTTGAGTGCGACAGTTTTAAAACACAATTAAATATGTCCCGCCTGCTACGTTGCATCCTGCCTAACAGATTCGCACCCACAATTAACCGAATTGCGGAATTAATTCGCAAACTATACATGTACGGTGGGGAGCATTATTTACAAGTGACACTATTTGTATTTCCATGGCAACCCAGGACATGTCATTTCTTTGGGAGACAAAAAAGAAACCTGTGGGAGGGAGGAAAAAGCATGCACTGCACCGATACACCACCTGTACATGCCCGGGGATGCAGGATTGATATTGCAATGCATCCCCGAGCATGCAAGCACCAAAGCACCAATAAGCACCATCCAGTGCTACATTGCACACACAATAAAAACAAACTGATGGTCTTCTTTCTGCTCCCTCTGCTGGCCGACGTTTCTTCCAGATGTTCTCTCTTTTCTTGCTTTTGTTGTTCTTGCTTGCCGCCTATTTGCACAATAATAAAAAAGGTACAAAAACGCGTCCATTTTTTTATTTATAGCCCACAGGGGCCAACCACCTGTAGGGCAAAAGGGGCCACCTCACCGTGGTCCGCAAGCAAACTTTCCTGGGCCATCGTGGCCGGTCCCAGCAGAGGGGCCAGGCCCCATCACGTGGGGTCCATCAGTGGTGCTCGGCCACAGTACCGTGGTCCATATGGGTGTGGTGCTTAGCCACAAACGTGTGGTCCATAAGGTGGTGCATCGATCCAGGCAGCTGGCAGCGGCGGCTCGGGCACACAGATGCGGCACCCGCACGCTCTCCCTCAGTGCCCAGAGAGCACGGTCCATGGGTGGGGAGGAAGACAAAGCAGAGTCAGCGATGGGTAAGGGCGGAAGGGTACACATCAATAAAGGCAATGCAGAGGTGAGGTGCGCCTGGAGATCGAGCGGAGAAAGCTCGTCCCTAACGTACGTCACCCCCCTCCCCCCTGTCACCTACTCTACCCTCGCCCCTTACCCCGTATTTACACGATAATTTACAAATTTGTCTCTATCGTCTCGTCTTCCCCATATCTCCCCTAATCCAAATTGGTTCACAATCTCTCTAACCAACCAAATTTGCCATCACCCAATTCATCATAAATCCCTCTTAAGGAGGAAGAGATGGAACCACAAGACAATTACACCGCGACGCTCAATGCGTGAGAGAAAAGCACCAGACCGGTTGAATCTTTGAAGATGTTTTTTTTCACGTTGACACATGTTCTATTTTCACGTTGACACATGTTCTATTTTCACGTTGACACACGTTCTATTTTCACGTATTTTCATTATTCTCATAATCGTCTCACCCACGTCATGATGCGTCTCACATTCCCAAAAACATTTGCACCAAAAATAACCATGGCATGGTGTGGAGCACTATCATCACCTCAGGTGAGTGGATGTAGATGGTGCAAGGAGATTTTTAAATCCTAACTACTTTCTAAATGACATTAACACACTTTACACTACTCAGGGTCCTTCCCTGCAAAACCATTGGCCATCTTACACTATGCGGTTCTAAAAACCGAACTCCCATTGCACATACTGTGGCGCTCTCCAATTTGGGGTCTCACTCCCCCGATTCAACTCCCTGTGCCTTCGCACAATTTCTGGGCTGAGTTGTGTGGCTCTCCCAGCAGGTCCGCTCACCTGCACACCTCCGCCACTGCAGTTGCCTCCGAGCTTACCTGCTCCTTATCCTAACCTATCTAACTGGGGAAGGCTCTCCCTGGCACTTACCCCCTCGGTGCCCTCTCTGGCACTGGGCTACCCGGGTCCGTCCTCCGGATCCTCGGGCCCCATTCACAACTCTACCGGCTCCCAGAGCCCACCTGCGGCCTCACCTGGCTGACATCCTCACAGTGGCAGAGTGCCCATTTAACCATACACACTAACAGGCCACACGCCCAGCCATTTCCACGTCACTAATGCACCCATCCAAACACCATTCTACCACACGCACCACAGATGCCAATATCCAACCAGAATTTACCTACACCCTCTACCTACTTTTAAACTACCCTCCCCGGGTATTCGTGATAGGGGTCCATCTTCCCCATCCACTCCCTTCGCACCAACCACTCCACTCCACGTTTTCCACACTACTCACTCCACACCATCCATTCCATACTCCATTTACTCCAGACTAGCTATTTCACACCACCATTCCCCATACACCTGTTCACTTGCACACCTGTGCTCACACACACCTGGTAGCTCTTGCACCCTCCTTTCCTCCCAGGCTTCTTCATTCACTACAATGCCATTCACCCACACTCACAATACTCTGCGCAATACTCTTTCTATACACACACACAGCATCATCTGATCTAACTACTCCCTTCTGAAACTCGCGCTCCCCGTCTTCCCTTATACTATTGCGCTCCCTCGTTATTATAATCCACTAATCTGCTACGTCCCCTCAACAGGTACAATGTCACTACTTAAATCTAAAGTTACCTACTGTCATTGCTCTAGATCCCTAATCCATTTATCCTAACCCGCCCTCGGCGAGCTGGCACTGCCAAACCCCATAATCTATAGCTCATGTGCCCGGAGCGATGTGAGGGATAGCAGAGTTGCCATTCCTCTACATCGGGCGTCTCCCACTATCAATTTTGCCCATCCAATTTTTTTTCCAATCAGATTTGCCAATCAGTACTGCCAATCATTGTTGCCCATCAAATTTGCCAATCATTACTGCCAATCCTATTCACTTCCCAATTTCACATCAAAACACTATCCCTACCATCGTCCATTAAACTGCGAGCCTCGGTGCGCCGTTACATTTTCAGAGCTCGGCTTTGCAAAGCCAAGCGATGAATGCGGGTGGTTTGTCTACCGCGGTTGGATCCGTCCGGCATTCGGTTCAGGGGAGGGGATTTACTCGGGCCGAGATTCCAAGGTCCACCTCGGCGCGGAGCCTTCCGGTCTCCCGCCCGATGGACCAATCTTGCCCGGCCGGAACGCCGCAACCACAAGGGGGCGCCATGCCGACCCTTCCTACCTTCCCTCGAACCGGGCCGCCCGCTCCGCTTAGCAGAGCGCGGACGCGACCGTGCAGGGCGAGGCCCGGCGCGGATCGCGCACGGCGGTTCTTTTGAAACCGCCGTGATTACGACCCCCGCAGTACCCAAAGCCTGGCATGGACCGAGGGCTCGCGTCGGTTAAACTTCGGTCGAACCGCTGCTCCGTTTAACGTCGATGCTTTACTCGCATGCTCATACGCATACGCAACCCCTTTCACACTCTCCAAACCCGGCGCTCCAACGCCGCTCGTATATCCCACACACTTTGTCAAAGCACTCGCTCATGCATTCTCCCCTCGCACAAACTCAGGTCTACTCATAACGCTCACATACTTTGTTACACACCTGACCACCGCACACCTTGGCACACACTCGTCGTTCGCACACTCCATCAACACACCTCCTTGCGCCCTCTCACGAACGCCCGGGTCTAGCCCAACACCCAAGCTCACTGAATCTCCCCTCACACCATATACATTTCCGAGCATATCGCCACTCACCTCGGCACCTCTTCTCTTCCGCTCCTCCTCCGCCACCTGCAAACTCTTTATTTGGTCAGTAAGCACATCATCATGCTGTGAGCACAGACCTTGCACCAATTCCATCACCTCCTCCTTTATCTCCTTCTTAGTCTCCCTCCGTCTCTTCTTAATTTCACTTACCCCCTCTTCCACTTCCTCTAATTTTTGTCTCACCTCCTTTATTTCCCGGTGCGCCCCTTCAATTTCTCCCTCTCAGGCCACCTTGGTCGTTTCTATGTGCGTCCTGACTTCCCGCTCTTTTGTCTCTATTGTCTCCACCACCTCTTCTAACCTCTTCGTCAGTCCCTCATGTACCGTCTGACATTCCTTCTTCGTCGCTATTAATTCCTTCTTGATCTCCTTCTGTGTCGCTTTCAACCCTCCTATCACCGCCGTGTTCTTTTCCACCTGCTCCCCTAACTCCTTTTGTCCCACTGTCAGCTGCTCTACTCCCCGCGTCAGGTCTTCTATGCCCCCCTGTAACCTATCCGTACTGTTCCTCACCTCTTTCTCCATGCACTCCTCACTCCGCTTTACCTCCTCGCGTACCCCCGCGACCTCTTCGCTCACTCCGTGCCTTATATCCTCCCCCATCTCTCCCATCTCTTTGGTAGATGCCGCTCTCATCTGCTCCAAATCGTTCCTTTGGGCATCCAATTTACTTTCCACCCCGATTTTTACCTCCTCTATCTGATTCCCCATTTGTTTAATTTCCTGGGCGGATTGCTCCCCTATTTCCCTCAATTTGCCTTCTATATTGTTTTCTAACCCCTCTAACCCATTCTTCACCCTTTCCATTTGGTCCTCCTGGGCGGCCATCCTATTTTCCAACCCCGTTAACCCATTCTTCATTTCCCCAATTTGATTACCCACGTCCTCCAGTTGGCCTCCCAATTTACCTTCTAGCCCTTCCAACCTGTTGTCTAACCCCTCAAATGTATTGTCTAACTGCCCCAATTTGCTGTCTAACTTCCCAATTTGGTTACCTAGGCCTTTCGTCTCGTCCTTCTGGGTGTCTAACTTGGCCATTATCTGCATCATAAATACTCGCATGTACTCCGGCATCTCGGGCTCGGCCGCCGCGACCACGTGCGAAGCGCCGCCATCTTGTGCGCCTCTAACCTCGTGCGCGAGGCCGCCATCTTGTGCGCCTGAAATCCCCTCTGCCGCATTCGTATTGCCTTCCTCTTCCCATTCCTCCCTGGGGTCCTGGATTGCCCCTAACTCCTCTTCTAACTCCCCTACCAGCATCCGATCACCTTGATCATCCATGGCACGATTTTAATTTGGTATATTAATAAAAATTTCGGCTGCTCGTAATTTCGAGTGCGTTAAGCGCACTTCGGGTCAAATCCCACTCCCCGACACCAATTGTTATGGATCCGGGGGACGGCACTCCCGTTAGCAAGGGGGGTTTAATCCCCTTGTCTTGTTAAGCTGGCCGTCCAACCGTTCCTGGGGGTATGACGTCACGCCCGGTCAGCGCTGAATAGGGTAGTAGGCCAATCCTTCCTATGACCTAAGTACCAGCGCCTTCCGGTACGCGAGGAAATACTCCCGCCCGAGCCGCAGCGTAATAGATGGATTGCGCCGAGTGAAGCGAGCTGCGACACAGGCCGTTAACAAAAGACTAAACCCGATTGTAAGCGGTTCGGCTGAAATCGCGCCACAGGTACTCAATGGGGAAATCACTAAAACGATCGGACGAGAAAGAAACCAAAGAATAAGAAGGAACAGGGATTTATTAATTACTATACAAAACCAAAGAAACCAAAGGAGAAACGAAAGCAATATACAGAAGAAGAAGAAGACACAGCGCAAATCCTGAGACACTCTTACTTATACCCAGGGACAAGACAAACAGAACAAACTCACGTACACTAATGGGGTTTTCAGGCAGGAATGGCGGGAAGGATGAGAAGGGCAGATGGTCCACAGGACTGGTGGGCAGGGAGATTCGGGAATCGCGGCACGCCGTTGGTGGCCCACGTGCACGCCCTCGCTCTTTGTTCAGCAAGAACCCGGTCGTCAGCGCGTCTCTCTCTCCAGCGCTCCTTTCTCATGCCTCTCCAACACTCATCTCGTGCTCCCTTCTCATGCGTCTCTTGCACCTCCTCCCGCGTCTCTTGCACCTCCTCCCGCGTCTCTGGTGGGGGCGTCGCGCCAAGGGTTTTATATCCACGCCCTTGGAACCCTCTCGAACTTTCTAGATGTTTCTTGCCACGCCCTACCAAGCCATGCCCACCGAGCCCTGGTTGGTCGTTAAGGGCTCTCTGGCTCCACCTTTGATGACGAGGTGGTGCCACGCCCATGCTCTGGCGGCTCCCCCCCCCCCCCCCCCTTGGCCTCGTGGGCAATGGAGTGTTGGCGGTGTAATGCCAACGAAACAAACCAACTGTTATTGGCAGCGAACGCTGCCTTACCGCGACTGCACTTGAAGAGCGGGAGACGATTGGGGCAAATTGAAAGGGGAACTATCTTATTTGATTGATGCAACCTAGAGTCAATATTGGAAACACAGCCTTACCTGAAACACATACTAATGACATAACTATTGAGAGGTCCTATGGTTCGCTACGTGTTGTACATGGACTAACTAAGGTGCAATTTTTAATTAACAGCCAATTAAGGGGACATGTACACCGGGGGTCATGTATAAGGGAATTTACTACTAAATTTACATGTGAAGGTTCTAAAAACTGTAACAATATATAAATATATACACAAAGAATTAAGTTAAGCACCCCTACACAACGAATTAAGGTAAGCACCCCCTAATATATATTCTTTGTGTATATGTATACATTGGCATATATTCTAAGGTATGTGAGATCAAATAATGATTGGTATGACATTAGCAATTATCCATTGATGAAATTGAGTGATCAAAGTGAAAAAAA
>NC_136264.1:92854893-92899893 GCF_964187855.1 Myxine glutinosa | reverse complement strand
ACTGCTTGCTTACTCAATCCCATCCTCATTGCCCTAGATTTTTTGTGTATTCCACAAAGGCATCTGTTCACTTTGTTAATTTCGGTTCCTCGAAGGATGCATTAAGGGCCGAATTTACAAAAGGTGTACAGCAAGCATCTTGCTAACACATGCCTAACCCTTACACACTGACAAAAACATTGTTGTACATAAACATTGTTGTACCACAGCTAAACAGCCGATTAGTTGTGCGCGTCTAAACAGTGATTAGCCTGTGAAACACCACACACATCTCCAACATCCAATTTAAATTATGCACTTGCATGGAATCACAGTGCCACTGTTGGAGGGGTTTCAGCGCATTGCTCCTCATCGTAGGTTGATCCAGGTCATCTTACACTAGATTCAGCAGCCAACAAACTGATTCCTCCAAGAGGCTGCAACGATATTTTTTTCATATTTTTATTCGAGCAACGAATAGATTTAATCGAAGTAATCAAGGTTCACTGAGGAACAATCGAAACCAGGAGAAATGACACGGGTGAAAATAAGAAAAAGCAGCTTGCATGAGAAGATATTTCAAAAAGGATGGTGGCCCATTTCCCAGAGCATCCAAAATACTCTGCCTGGGACTTTCAAGAACTTTGGAGGAAGATGAAGACAAATGCAAAAGCACCCAAATGTATTGTCATACTTCTCCAGAGAATTGCATCTATCCTCAAAGGTTCTCAATGCACGTCGACGAACTGCCCTAATCTTATCCTCTTCTGCCTCTTGTTAAGCTAATTCAAGCAAATGTCCCATTTAACTTCCAATTATGTCATGCAATGTTTGCTTCAAGGCCTTAAATGCACCCTTATGCATGCCCTCTTCGACGTGTAAAATTTATTTGTTATTTAAACGCTTGTGATCGCGCATTGGAAAATCACTCTTCGGCGATTGGAAACTAACTTTGAATGAGGGATTACCACATTAACGATTATACACACGTCTAACTCTTAAATGCCTTTCGTAAATTTGGCCCGAAGTGTTTTGTCTTGTTTTTATTGCATCTCCTGGGTGAAAGATTTATATTATTTTGTGAATTGTCAGTTTCCTTTTATGATTCAACATTAATAATGAAACTTTGAGAAATACTGGATGTTTATGATTTTTTAATGATTTTTGTTTCCATCTCTGTTGCTAGTTCCAGCGAGGGACTGCCTCTGCGTGCTCAGCTGTGTTATAATATTGAAGAAGAGGACAGTGAAGGAGCCATTGCCTTGAACCTTCTCCCACTGCTAAGCAAGGCACAAGCCCAGGGTGCTAATACAAACCCTCAGTTGGGTGCAAAAAAGTGAGTATAGTGTTAATGGGGGCAGTGCCCACACAATGCAAAAAATATGCAGTCAACAAGTTTGGAGGAAATGAAACCTTTTTGGAAATAATGGTGTTTTTATTACACTGTGCTCGCGAAGCGAAAAGCAGGGTTGAGCAATCGGTTGCATACGTGCGTACGTATGTTTTTCGTATGCAACCGGTCACTCAAATCTACACATGATCGCTTTTAATCTGAATGAAATTTAAAAATGCAAGACATGTACGTATGTTGTACGTACGTTGTTGTACATTATTTTCAAACTATATGCAACAGTGGTGCTCGATTATATTTGTAAAATTTCGCATTGATGGGGTAAGTGGTTTCAGAGATATAATTATTTAATATCTTCCTTCAATCCAATATGGCTGCCACACCATGTGACCAATGATGTTGTCGTGATCATCTTTTCATCGCCATGCCTAGTCAATGACATATGTAAAGTTTCAAGTCCATCGATTTGATGGTTTGGGAGGAGATGTTTTTATAAGGTTTTCGGTTAAATCCAATATGGCTGCCAAACCATGTGACCTATGATGTCATAAATTTAATATTTCAATACAAATGGGTCATAGATCATGTGCATGCAATTTCAGATTTTTAGGATAAGGAATTTGATTAAAACATTTTTGGCTGTTATACCTCTTCGCCTATGATGTCATCATGATCATGCTTTTGTTCCCCATTGGGAGTACTTGACAATGTGCCAAGTTTCAAATATTTCCATTCAGGGGTTTCGGAGAAATAATTTTATTATTATTTGCGTTTATTCCAATATGGCTGCCATGCCACGTGACCTATGACGTCACAATTGTGATAAAACATTCTGCATGGGTGTCACTCCTACCCTGAAAGTTGCGTCTTAATCGGACATGTGGTTGCTGAGAAAAACGAGGTTTAGCACGGACGGACAGACAGACGGACGGACGGACAACCCAAAAAAATGCCTCTGGCCATCTTCGGGGGCAGACGCATAAAAACAGAACATTTGGCTCGCACCAAGTTGACTGCACGGGGTAAGTATTCTTTGAATACCATCTAATTTGAATATGCTTTCAATGCATTTTAATCTAAATAGTTTATTGCACTTGGAGATCATGTGCTAGTGCAAGTCATCACATTTTGTGCACCACATTTTCTTTTATTGCTTAGACCTAACAACAACAATAAATCTTTGTTGTTCACTTTCAAACCTATCTGAGGGAAAGCTCCTCAACCCTAGCCCTATCCCGAAGAAATTTTAGAAGCACAAAAAATATATTAAGTTATCACTCCTGATCAGTGCAACCCCTGTGACATATGAATGAATGAATGAATGATCGTTTTAAGGCCATTTTCCCTGCTAGAGCAGGGGTTAGCCTTGCGGGCCCCATGACAATCGATGGTTCCCTGTTTGAGGCAATATTTTTATGGCCGGATGCCCTTCCTGGCACCAACCCTTAGTTGCCTCTTACGATGCGCAGGGATATGGTGTACCTATTCTAAACCGGGGTACACGCTGGGATCATTCATCCTAGCAAGCTGGTACTCAATTTGCCGACCTCGGAAGGATGACAGGCTGAGTCAACCCCCCTGGTGTTAATTTAGCGATCGACCGGGATTCGAACCCAGGATCCTAGGATCCCAAGCCGGCACCCTAACCACTAAGCCAACACCAGGCTAACCCCTGTGACATATTTGTTTGTAAAATGGCCAGCACACTTGCGTCATTATATATTAAGACTGGATTTTCATGAAGGTCATCGTAATAATGCTCCATAGACTAAATAATGCTCCATAGACGACATCGTATTCACTAAAAATGCTCCATAGATTACAATCCATGCAAGTACCTTACATTACATGTCATAGCTCCCAGCTCGTCAATAAATGGTTGTACAGTTGTGGCCAAAAATCTTGGCACCCTTGCACTTAAAAAAAAAATGCACCATTTCTTCGAGAAAATTGTTGAAATAAAAAAAAAAATTGGTATCCACATATGTATTTCTTTTGCTTGCAGTGGAACAAAACCAATAAAGGTGAAAAAACAAGTACAGATACATTCAAATTACACCGCCCCCAAGCCAAATAAGTAAATATCCTCCAGCGTGGCATCGCCGAGGTGCCCGGCGATACCGCCGTGCAGCTCATAGAGACTATTGGGAGGGAGACAACAACAACAACATGCATTTTAAGGCCATGTTCCCTGCTAGAGCGGGGGTTAGCCTGGAGATTGGGAGGGAGAGGTGTACAATAATTGATTGATTAATTGCATAATTAAAATCAATAAACAATAATCATAAAATATTTTCTTAATCAATTGGCTAATACTAATAGCATACCGAAACCACCAGTGCTTCATCCGAAGCTGTAACTTTTTGAAAATGAATTAAATAAGTCATTCGTCGACAAAAAAAAAAAAAAAAAAAAAATTGATGAATCAATAAATAATTAATCGATTAATTGATTAATCAATAAATCAAAAATATCCTTTATAGCCACATCACTTTGTCACTGTCATGTCCAAATATCAGCTTCCTAGCTCAAAAGGTGCCTAAGATATTGCCCAGATGAGAAAGGAAATAAATAAGTACTAAATTAATCGGTAATAATTAAGTAACTAATCAATTAATTGATTAATCAAAAAACAAAAATACAGTTTTTGCCAAAGCACTTGCTCACTATTGTGCCGAAATGTCAGCTTCCTCGCTCAAAGGATGGCTGAGATATCGCCCTGACAAACAAACAAACAACCGGAGTGAAAACTGAGTACTCACTTTCAGCGTGCGTCATTGCTGGGACCCCTTCGGTGCCCGGCAATGACGTTATGCAGTGCCTGGAGATGGCATAGGAAAGGAGCGGTGCACAGCATTCAAACAACCAGAGTGAAAACTGAGTGCTCCCTTTCAGCGTGCGTCATTGCCGGTGCCCGGAAATGGTGTCATGCAGCTCCTGGAGATGGCATAGAAAAGGAGCGGTGTACAATTGCTAAATCTTAGCTTATTCCACACAGAAATCCTTCGATGGCCAGGACAATATTATTGGCACCTATTAGCAGTTGTTAGAAATAATTAGATTTCAAGCAGGTGATTCTCCTTTACTTTGGAATTTAACTCACCTGTGGTGAGTTGCAGGTACCTGCAATATAAAAATCACTCATTCAACCAGTTTGAATAGAGAAAGGAGTCATTCTGCTGTTTTGTGTCACTGTGTGTACCGCAATGAGCATGGAGAAAAGAAAGAAAACCAGAGAATTGTCTGAGGACGTCAGACACAAGATTGTAGCCAAACATGGACAATCTCAAGGCTACAAGTCCATCTCCAGATACCTTGAAGATAAAACTTGATCGAATATTGCAGCGAAGGATTGTTCGAATGGTGGAGAAAGCACCTCGATCAACTGCCGAACAGATTCATGCTGGCCTTCAGACACAAGGTACGGCAGCTTCAACTCGCACCATCCATCGCCAACTCAATGAAAGGGGTTATATGGTAGGAGCCCTATGAGGACACCACAGCTGAGAGAGAGACTTAAGAAAGCCTGACTGGAGTTTGCCAAAACACACCTGAACAAACCAAATCCCTCTGTGGACAGATGAGACCAAATTAGAGCTTTTTTGGTGAAGCACATCATCTCAATGTTGACAGAAAACAAAATGAGTCAAACCTTCCCTACAGTCAAACGTGGAGCAGGTTCACTGATGTTTTGGGGTTGCTGTGCTGCCTCTGGCACTGGTTGCCTTGATGTGTGCATGGCATCAGGAAATCAGGAGATTACCAAGGCATTTTAGAGCGCAATGTTCAACCCAGTTTCAGAAAGCTGGGTCTCCATCGAAGGTCATGGGTCTTGCAGCAGAACAATTACCCCAAACACACTTCAAAAAGCACCCAAGAATGGTTCAAGACAAAACGCTGGACTCTTATGAAGTGGCCAGCAATGAGTCCAGATCTAAATCCCATTGAGCACCTGTGGGGAGATCTGAAAACAGCAGTTGGGAGAAGGCACCCTTTATATATGGGAGAACTGGAGCAGTTTGCGCAAGAAGAGTGGGCGAAACTGCCAGTGGAGAGAGGTGTAGGAAGCTCATTCATGACTATAGGAAGCGCTTGACTGCAGTTATTTTGTCCAAAGGCTGTGCTACCAAATATTAAGTCTAGGGTGTCAATAATTTGGTAAATGCCATTTCTTTTTATTGTCTGAGTTAAAAGGATATATTAAGTTCTGAATCCAAAACAAAGGTTCTGTGATATTAACAGTGAAATAAAGAATTGTGGAGACCAAATACTTTTGTCAATTTCAACTTATTGTTGGAGAAAATTGTGAGTTATTTGAAAAAAGTGCAAAGGTGCCAATATTTTTGGCCACGACTGTATGTGCGACTAGATTTTTGGTATAGCTGGTCTCACTTGTGTGTCTGGGAGATTTTAGGAGTTGGCAACAACAAAAAGTGGTCATTGGGGAAGTGTGTGGAACTCATTGCACCATGTCAAAAAGGCAAGCAAAGCCATGTTAAAATCCTCACTATCTCTTTTGTGGAGAGTGCAAAAGTGGTATGGGCAGAATGACGTTACCCATCGTGGTTAACCAATCGCATTAACCTTCGCCCCAGCCTCTTCACTCAGTGAAAGTTAGCATGGGAGGGAGTGAGTGAGTGTGCAAAGTTGCCAAATGAAGTAACCTAAAAATGTAAACATAAATCTACTTGTGTTTGACATTTTATATTTCAGTATTTGTCAGAAAATATAGTTTCCAAACATGTGGAATTGAAGTGATCATTAAAAAAACCCCATAAACCCCTTTTTGCCTGGCCCGTTTACGGCCGTGTTAACTTCCACCTGCTAATTTTCACTCACTGGGAAAATACCCAATGTCTGTGCTGATCCATTCATCCATTCTCTCTGCTTTATACCGCTGATCCTGCATGGGTGAAAGTTAACGTCTCAGAAGAAATTGACCGCATTCTTTTCTCCAAGTTGTTTAAAAAAAATTATTGGTGGCTGTCGATCTTGCACAACACATTTTTCGGCATTTTCGACCTCCTCCGTAATACTGGTCCCATTGAAAATATGTATTTTAGTCATTAGGAATCTGTATTACTTGGGATCTCTGAATCTGTTTTATGAACACACAATTACCTCGCACACGCGAAGCGAAAAGCAGGGTTAAGCAATTGGTTCATGTCCATCTGTCTGTCTGTCTTATCAGTTTATGATCGCCGTTTTATGAACGAGGACCGTCTTATTTTAATTGAATGTTATATTTTCACCACAAATCGGAACATCAATAGGAAGACAGGTCTGCTGTTTGAACGTACTTTGGCTCCGAATTTGTACAGACTGCATATGCACAGAGAGGAGTGAGATAATATTTTATGATGCCTGTCTGGCCGTCAAACAAAAGTGAAAATCATTCCAAACAGGAAACTTTTTTTTTAAAGGATGTTATAAAGGACAAAAATAACTAATGTAAGGTGTTAATATGTAAGACATTATGTAAGATGTCTTAACTAATGACATGACATGATGTCTTAACTTATTTATGTAAGATAAATAACTAATGTAAGACAGGGTGATGTAATAGACACTGGCTAAAACCTGGAATTAATTTATTTATATTCCTTTAAACATCTTTAAATCTTCATTTAAATTCAGTTATATACTTGAACATTGTAGAACATAAATCGCCTTCATAATACTTCCAATAATTTCGAGTTTTGCAGTACTTGGAGACAAGTTATTTAGGGTTGTGTATGTAATGGGAGCTGTCATGCGCAGACCTATTGTCATGTCATGCGCAGAATCAAATATTCTCCTTGGCAGACTGATTTACTTCACTGATATGTCTGCAATTGAGGGAATTGAATACTTCAGCTATGTAGTGTACACCAAAAATTCCTCTAACTGGTGTGCTGATAAATTATTTTTTCTCGCATGCCCAAAATCTTCACAGTGTGCCCAGAAATTGAAGGTTGCTTGCCCTCGTGCACCTATCAAATTAAATGCAACTGAACCCTGAATATATGTGCTTTAGACATTGTGGACCTTATAAATATACAGAATTCCAACATATTGTCGTGTCCGTGGCGATTAAAATCAGCCTTGGACGAATAGCCGAAATGCTTTAACTCCTAAGGCCGCACCCAATTATGGCGGTTATTGCGCGCACAAGATGGAAGGCTGTGAGGCATTTACAAAAAGATGGGATTTTTTCCGAAACCACAAACCATGCAAACACCAAAACAAATTCAACAATCAAATAATTTATTGAAAATAAAGCAGGACGGAATAAAGGTTGAGGTAAACCAATTGAAATTCCGATTGAGGTAAACTAAATTCTAAGTTTTGAGACTTCCCCACTCTGTCACAGAAACACACAGGGGGAAAGATAAGATAAAATAAAATGTCCTTTTTAGATGCTAACCCTTAGCTCGTCCCAACGAGTACTTTTGATAAGGTTGTCCGCAATGGCGATGCTTGAAACCACAGGCGGGAAGATGGTGACACGTTGAAAGCCGCGCACCAAAAAGCACTCGGTAACGAGGCGGGAGGCGAGCACTACCCGTGTTCCCTTTTCCTCTTACACAGACTCTGTTTTGCACTCCTAGGGTCCTTTCCGCTGCAAAGCAAAGTTTCCTGCTCCTCCACCGAGCTGTCCGCCCGCACTCTCCTCCTTAGCCAAGCAAAGATCCCACTACCTCAAAAATGGCCAGCATCTTGCTCGAAGCACCAACTGCTCTCCCTGGATGGCGAAGTCTTCTTCTTCTCCTGAGAGCCAATCGTGAAGCTCCTTCAAAATCGCCTTATGCTCTGCCTACGTCCACGGTGCAATCATGTCCCTCGGGGCTTGGCCTGACAGCTCTTTCTCCACTCCCTCCCTCCTCCCCCGATTCTCCGCCTCCCGTGGGCGGGCCTTTTACTTCTTCGGTCCATGGGGGCGGGGATTAGTCTGACCGGCTACTGCTTGGTTTTCTGCCGGCATGGGAATTGTAATTTAATGGTGGCTTCCATGGCAGCAAAATGTAAAAGGAAAATTACAGAGGGTAAACACGCACTGGGGGAAACTAACCTTAATCCCTACACTAATTCGCACTGCTTCACCCTATGAATACTTTATATACCTCCCCCCCCCATGTGAAGAACAATTAAACAACTTTAAGCTACAGTTTCCTACTTTCTGTACATCGAGTTTTCTCCGACACGTCACGTGGTCCATGCTATTTCTTATACAGTTCTACCTCCCCTATGGTATGCTTTCACCTACCCCCCCCTCCCCCTCCCCCCCATAAACGTAACAATCTATATATATAAAACACAGTTTGTGTGTGTGTGTGTGTGTGTGTGTGTGTGTGTGTGTGTGTGTGTGTGTGTGTGTGTGTGTGTGTGTGTGTGTGTGTGTGTGTGTGTGTAATGTTACCGATAGACTCCTAAACAGAGAGGCTTACGTGCTTGATATTTGACATAGACATGACCATTGAGCGTGGGACGAACATGGCCGAACTCAAAATATTTGACGATCCATATTTTTATTCATATTTACCTCAGCGCATTTCAGCGCACGGAGTCAACGGAATCAGAGCAGGTGGGCGCTGATTCGCTCAGAGCGATCACGTGATGACGCTATGACGCTATGAACGATATGACGCTCTGAAAAAAAAAATCGCTATGAAACGCTATGACGCTATGAAAAAAAAATCGCTATGAAACGCTATGACGCTATGACGCTATGAAAAAAAAATCGCTATGATGCTATGAAACGCTATGGATGCTATGACAAAAAAAATCGCTCGCTTTGCCAAGGGGCTCGCTCCCCCCCCCCCCCCCCCCCGTTCCCCTACCCGTTCCCCTCCCCTCCCCCTCCCCTCCCCCGCCCGGCAGTGCCGGGTACTTCTGCTAGTATGTATATATTGAGAACTAGCAAAAGTACTCGGCGTTGCCGGGTAACAATGAGTTGCTTCCTGATGGGAATATGAAGAGAGGGAAGCGGTGGGGAAGAAGGGGGTAGGTGAGGAGAGGAGGGAGGGGTAGGGAAAGGGGAGGAAGAGGAGAGGGAGGGAGGGGAGGGTTAGTATATCGCACAAAATTGTTAGTCAATGAAAGAAGGGTATGTAAAAACAAAAAGGGAGGTCTGTTGACTGTAACGCCATGGCTTGCAAAAGCTGCCTGAATAAAAACAAAAAGGGAGCTCTGTTTACTGTAACGCCATGACTTGTAAAAGCAGCTTGAATAATGTTTACCAAGTGGTGGTTAATCATATTCAAAAAGGGTGTTATAACCCACCCAAACTTCCCTGGCCTTGTGACTAATTAAGTACACAGGTATTTCTGACTACATTTGTAGAGCTCTTGCGAAGCGGCTTAAGCACTCCAAAGAAATGGGTGATAAAAAACGTCTGGCTTGGCAAGCGATAGCAAGCTGCTTCTGGTTGAAATGGCTTAGGAGTTTTTAAAACAGATTGCAGGTACAGTAGAGTGACACCCTATCCCATGGAAGTATGGATTAAGTAAAAAATTATTATTAAGTTAAATAAATAAAAATAACCCCAGAAGGAGAATGACACTCACCTAAATAAACGAATATATACACTTAGTTATAAAAATCGCTAGATATGGTAAATTTTGTCAGATTTCACTCCAGATTTGGACATTTATTTTGTCTCCAGCATCCAATCCTCGTATCCGAATCCAGATTTTGATGATATGCTTCAGTTATGCAATGATAATTGATCGTGTTTCCAAGGCAAAGCATGTTTGAGTAGGCTGAAACAAAATGGTGGCTTAAGAACCCAGCGAGTGGCAGTGGGCTGACCAAGATGGCGGGCCGCCATATTGGTGAGGCTTTTTCGGGTTTTTTTATGATCACCTCGTTAATCATCTTCAATAAGGGTGTTATAACACACCCAAACACCCAGGTTTTTTTATTGCAATCTGTTGTACGTCCAGGTGTATGCATGCAAAGTTTGGGGCTGCTAGGTTTCATGGTTTTGGAGTAATGAGGGAGACGGATGGACGGACAGACGCTGCCTTTTGTTTTTATAGATTGAGAATTCAACACAGAACTTAGGCAATCGGCCTTTTCACGAGCGGAGTCTGCTGTGATGCCATTTGAAGTGAATAGGGATGGAGGCGAAGCAACCTCCAGAGATAGCCTTAAGGTGCCACCAGGTTGTTGTTGGTGTTGTTGTTGGTGTTGGTGTTGGTGTTGGTATTGGTGTTGGTATTGGTGTTGGTATTGGTGTTGGTATTGGTGTTGGTATTGGTGTTGGTATTGGTGTTGGTATTGGTGTTGGTATTGGTGTTGGTGTTGGTATTGGTGTTGGTATTGGTGTTGGTATTGGTGTTGGTATTGGTGTTGGTATTGGTGTTGGTATTGGTATTGGTATTGGTGTTGGTATTGATGTTGGTATTGATGTTGGTATTGATGTTGGTATTGATGTTGGTATTGATGTTGGTATTGATGTTGGTGTTGATGTTGGTGTTGGTATTGGTGTTGGTATTGGTGTTGGTATTGGTGTTGGTATTGGTGTTGGTATTGGTGTTGGTATTGGTATTGGTGTTGGTGTTGTTGTTGTTGGTATTGGTATTGGTGTTGTTGTTGTTGGTGTTGTTGTTGATGATGTTGTATATAGCCCAGTACAGTTCCCTTGAACAAGCTCCTGGCATGGAGGCAGCCCATCGATATCCCAGGAGTGACCCAAAGATCTCCGATATCCAGGATGGTGTACACTCGCTTTCATGAGTCAAGAGACAGAGACATAGAAGAGGGAAATGGCCGGTCCGTGGGGACTGATCAGCACTCTGTGATTGCGCTGCCTTGGCGAATCCGTGCAGCAGGTAATAATGGGAAAGATTTGACCCCAACTTGCATTGGGGGGTACAACCACCGCGAAGAGGCATCCCCGATAGAGGCATCCCCAATGGTTTATAGGGGATGGAGACAAGTTTGAACGTTCAATCTTGAGGTTGGACAGATGTTGTTTTCTGGCTTTCCTGAGAGTGCATACACATTTCGGGCTTTGTGGAATAATCTGAGATTGCTTTCGATCGGATTTGCCTTCCAGGTAGAGAATGCAAGTTGTTTCAAGGCAACTACCTCACCACAGGATTCAGTCAGTGTAACAAGGATGGGAATAAGTGTAGGATAACTAAAGGCGACATGGGATGAATCTGTGCATAAGGGACAGTACGTTTCCGTCGAAGAATTCCCAGGCTGAGTTAATATTGGAGGCAGTAGATATAGGAGACCAGTCCTGAAGAGAGATGGCGGTTTGCAGTCCCTGCCAATCTGCCTGAGTGAACTGCCAGACTCACTGACGCTGAGGCGGCTCTCTGAGAATGGCCAGAGAGATGTTGACTCTCACCAGCGCATGGTGAGAGTCAACTCGCATCAGATGAACCAAATTGATCAGATTAAATCTGGTCAGATATAATTACACCCAAGATAAACACTAATTTAACTAGAACGACACTCGGTAGAGTGCATGCCCCCACCAGGCTTGTATCCCACTGATAGGAAGGATCTGGATTTGGATCTGAACCAAAATCTAATCAGCTTGTTCTTGTCACCTAACCAACTCATCCACCTAGTTTAGTCAAAACTCGTCCATAACTTTTTTTAATACCATGTCATACATTGCTTTTCACCCGATCTCTCAATAAGAATCACTCAAAAATTAAATAACTTTTGTTATCCGAATCCATATTCAGATCTTTACCAAAATCAAATCGATTCGTCCTTGTAACACACCCAACATCTCCACCAAGTTTTGTCCAAATCCGTCCACAACTTTTTGAGATATCCTGCTACATATAGTTTTTGGCCCTATCTCCCAATGGTGAATATAATGAATGAATGAATGATCGCTTTAAGGCCATTTTCCCCGCTAGAGCGGGGGTTAGCCTTGCGGGCCCCATGACAATCATGGTTCTCTGTTTGAGGCAATGTTTTTATGGCCGGATGCCCTTCCTGATGCCAACCCTTGGTCACGCTCTTACGATGCGCAGGGATACGGTGTACCTATTCTAAATCGGGGTACACACCGTGATCATTCATCCCAGCAAGCTGGTACTCAATTTGACGACCTCGGAAGGATGACAGGCTGAGTCAACCCCCCTGGCGTTAATTCAGCAATCGACCGGGATTCGAACCCAGGATCCTAGGATCCCAAGCCGGCGCCCTAACCGCTAAGCCAACACCAGGGATCAATAAGCACTTTAAGCACTTTAAATAAGCACTTAAAAAAATTATACTAGCCGAACCGGATCTTCACCAAAATCTAATCATTTCGTCCATTTCTAATCACATACACTACATCTCTGCCAAATTTCGTCCGAATCCACCCACAACCTTTTGAGATATCTCGTTCACAGACAAACAGACAGGGGTGAAAACATAACCTCCATCCACCTTCGGTGGCGGAGGTAATTAAGGATTTCCTCATCAGACTGGATATTTTTCTTGAACGTTCCCGCTCTACATGGAGAATTTCGTCACATTTTTATCTACAAATGTGCCTCTTGTTGCTATTTCCAAGTCTACCTGTTTCCACTCCCCTCGTCCTCCATTTCTGCTCTTGTAAAATTACATCCTTTAGTCTGTCTAATCCCACTTAATCATTTGTTTTTTTCAAGGTGGTGGCTCACCACCATCTGCTACTGAAAATATTGTCTAAAATCTAAAATCTTCGCCATTCCATGTACACTCTCACTCTGCCTCTCCAATGACACCATACCCCTCTCCCATCAATTATCCCATCCTTTAGGTCTGTTTCACTCCTGTGCATGGCGCCACACTTTCGCCTGTTATGGCTTGGTGAAACGTCACTGAACGAGGGAAAGCTGGAGACTATTGATGCCCTTTTGGGTAATGAATCACTTTTTACACGCTTTGTCCTTTTTCTTCATGCTGTTTCTAAAAATTATCTCTGTGCTCTTAGATCTTGGTATGCTTGACTTGCAGCTTGAAAAGTAAATGTGAGGCATGTTTTAGAGACATTTGTGCCTGATTGGTCTGTTTTGTTGTATTAAAGTTACCATTTTTATAAAACTGAGATGAGATGGACATATTTGTTTCCTTACCTGATTTTTAAAATCATTTTATTTTCATTAATTCTGTCAGGTTGAGATTTTTAAAAAAAATTTTTTTTATTGTATACAAAGTCAGCTAACATTAAACACAAAAAACAAAACAGACACGCAAAACATACAATAAAGGGAGCGGGAGATGAGGGGGAGAGGGGAAGCACACAAGCACAACAACAGTAGAGAACAGGAACATCGGTAGATCTGTGCAAGGGAGAGGGCTTGGGGGGTAGGGGATGACGGGGGGGGGGGGTGGCGGGGGGAGCTGTACACGATATAAAACAAATGGACACTACTAGGAATGTAGTAGGAGATTGAGAGAGGTGGAGTTGAGCTCTGCTTTAAAATGGGAAGTTATTTTGACAACGTGATGGGATGATGGGAAATTATCATATTTCAAGTGAAGCAGTTTGCTAATGCTTTAGCATTTTTCAAACTACCTTGTGGTGAAGAAAGGTATTTGTAAAGCAGTTTGCTAATGCAGGATTGATTCTGGAAGACATAAAGGTATAGAAAGGTACATGTTTCTGGATGAAAGACCAATTATTTGGGGATGTTTGTATGTAAAATCTCTCCTCATGGAAGAGCAATGTGATAGATGGCAAAAAGGCAATGTAGTAACAGTGGGGCAGTGGAGTAACAGGTGATGCAACTGGCAAGGGAAGGAACAAAAAGGAAAAGAGGGTAGGAAAAACAGTAACCTGTAAGTAAGAGGGTTGGGTTCGAAGAAGTAAAGAGTGGTAGAAAAGATAGTCGGTAATGATGAACTTCATGCCATGGAGGGAAGAGTGTGTTGGAAGAAAGGAGGTGCAAAAGAGTGGATTTGGGTAGGATAGCTGCATTTTGAGAGTTTAACCAGGAAGGAGTTGCTGGAAGAATGTGTGCATCCTGAAGGATCTGGGCAGCGTTGGAGGGCTGAGAGAACAAAGGAAGCAAGAGTGGATGAGACATTGGAAAACCACAGAGAGGCCACCAATGCTGTCTGCGATGTGAGAGCAACAGCTAGCTCCTTGTGCTTCAGCCTCTTCTGTTGGAGATGCTAATAATATTGGGAGCTTTAGATTCCACAGAATCCATTAAAGAGTGTCGTGATGCTACGGCGCCAGCCCGCACGTGACAGAATTACTCTGTTGAGCTACAGACAAATGTCTTGTTGGCTGTGAGTTGGTTTTATTGTCCCCCGTCGCACCGCGTAGCGAAAGGGGGACTATGGTTTTCCTCTCCGTCCGTGTATGCGTCAGCGTGTGCGTGCATGCGTTGAACCTTGTGAGCGGAATATCTTGAAAAATAAATAAACTACTAACTTCTAATCCAGTGTGTGGGTGTATCGAGGCATAAGGAAGAACGCTATTGAAAATTGGGTCGCCACGTCAAAATCCAAGATGGCCACCACCATATATGTCTGAACCTTGTGAGCGGAATATCTTGAAAAATAAAGGAACTACTAACTTCTAATCTGGTGTGTGGGTGTGTCTCCAACCCACTCGCAAATATTATTGACTCTTACATGTTTTCTGTGTCTTCCACTTTGTCAACTCACATCACTTCGCCGACGGGGGACCGAGGCGTAACGCTTGTTTTTAAAGGAATGACTTGGAATGACAGAGGATTCCTAGACTATGGTTGACTGAAGACCAGCTTTGATATATGATCAGTACAGGAAAGCTTTGTGGCTGTTAGTGAGCCCAATATCAGGAGTTAAAGAGACTGAACCTCTTCTTTTGGCTGACCATGCAAGTATACATATGGATTCTTTTTACAATCCACCTTGAGCAACAAGCTTAGAATGTAAGATTTGCCAAGGTTGAGAGGTGTGTTCAATTTATCAGTCCATCATCTTATGAAATCTAAGTCAGCAGAGAGTGATGCAGCTGCTGCCTGCCTTTCAGTAAGATGGGGTGTATGACACAATGTACAGTGAAATGAACAATAAGGAAGAGAGAGCTTACCAGAGAATTTTAAATATTATTTATGTACACTACCGGTCAAAAGTTTTAGAACACCTCAATTTTTCCAGTTTTTATTGAAATTTACGCAGTTTAATGTCTCAATGTACTCTGAAATTAAGCACAGAACAAATAAACAATTGGAGATCAAAAAGAAATCATAGAATCATTTTGTTTAACAAAATTTAATTTAAATTTTTGACTCAGCAAAGTAGCCACCTTTTGCAGATATAACCACCGAACACACTCGTGGCATTCTTTCTACAATGGAAATCAAATATTGTTCGGGAAGTTCTTCCCAACACTGTTGCAGAAGTTCCCACAAATGAGTTGCACTTGTAGGTTGCTTTGCTTTCACCCTTCTGTCCAGTTCATCCCAAACCAGCTCGATGGGGTTTAAGTCTGGAGACTGTGCTGGCCATTCCATGATTTGAAGCCTACCGTCTTGTTCTTTTCCTCGAAGGTAGTTTTGACATAGCCTGGAGGTGTGTTTAGGGTCATTATCTTGCTGTAGGATGAACCCCTGACCAACTAGGCGTATACCAGAGGGTATTGCATGGTGCTGCAAAATGCTGTGGTAACCCTTTTGGTTCAGGGTGCCAGTCACTCTGTGCAAGTCACCGACTCTGGATCCAGCAAAAGAGTCCCAGACCATCACGCTTCCTCCTCCATGTTTGACACTTGGTGTCACACACTGAGGAACCATACTTTCGCCTAGTCGACGGCATACAAAAACCCTGCGTGATGAACCAAAGATTTCAAATTTTGATTTATCGGTCCATAAGACCTTCTTCCAGTCTTCAGTAGTCCACTGGCGGTGCTTCATGGCCCAGGCAAGCCTCTTTTTCTTATTTTGCTATCTTAGCAATGGCTTTCTTACTGCCACTCGACCTGTCAAACCTGCAGCTCGAAGTCTTCTCTTCACAGTTGAAACTGAGACTTGCTTACTTCGACCAGTGTTAAGCTGTGCTTGAAGCTGTTGTCCTGTGAGCCGCCTATCACGCAAGCTGTTGACTCTCAGAAACTTGTCTTCTGATTCTGTTGTGGCTTTGGGTCTGCCAGACCTCTTCCTTTCAGAGTTTCCTCCAGTTTCCAATATACTACTTCCTGCAGTGCAATATTGTCCAAATAATGCTTCAGAGGGTGTAATAACAGTCTGTTCCAATACTGCTTTTATAGACAGGGGGGTTGTAATCAAGTAATCAGCAGAGGTTGCGACACCTGTAGGAATTGTTTGCATCAACTTTCAAGGCTTAATTTACTTACATTGCTGCAGAACAGCTGTAAGTTGTTAACCCATTACTTGTTCCCTGAAGAAGGCCTTTTTTTACAATATAACTGTGCAATTTACATTATTTTCCCGTTTTTGCTAACCTAAACTTTTTTTTTAACCTCGATCAATTTACTGCTTACCTTTGTACTATTTCAGGTTATTCACTGGACATTAAACTGCGTAAATTTCAATAAAGACTGGAAAAATTGAGGTGTTCTAAAACTTTTGACCGGTAGTGTATATGAGGAACAGGCCTGGGCTGAAGACACTTCCTTGGCGACACTCTGGCCTCCACTGGGAGAGGAGAGGAGAGGAGAGGATTCAGTTCATAGCAACATGGTCACTGCCGAAGTGATAGACGTCAGAGAGCCCAGTATGAAGGTGATCTTGTATGCCACAGGCAATGAGTTTGGTAGGCAGAGCAGAATCCCAGACTGTGTTGAATGCCCGACACATGTCCAGGGAGAAGGGTCTGACCTTTTGGGATTTATGACCTCTGACGATTGCTGGGAGTGAAGCAGAAGCCTATCCAAAGTTGAGTGACTGGGACAGAATCCAAACTGATGGTCATAGATCAGGCTGTTTTGAAAAGAGGAAAGACGTTGTCAGCAGCAATGATGAATTGTATTAATTTGTTTACAATTGGAAGTAAACTTACTGGCCTGCAGTTGAAAATATCTGTGTATGCACCCTTGTGAATGGGATTGATGTCTGCAATCTATCAATGATAGAGGACGCTGCCAAAGATTGATTATTGTGGAGAAGGGTGAAAGAGCGTACAACCTGGTGAACATTTTAAGCCCAAGCTCATTTCGACGCTTGCACGTTACGGACAGGGTGGATAGAAGGGCGGTTAAAAGTAAAAATAAAAATAGAGCCATAAAAATGTGACGGGACTTCAGATGTGAGGCAGTAGGAAGGATACAGAGTGAGTGAGGGGGAAAAGGAAATGGTTAAAGAATTATAGATAGATGTAGGAAGCCATGACAGACAAGTCGCAAGTCATATTGGAGTTTGCATACGGAGAGAAAGAAGCAGAGTGTGAGTGGCAGGAAAAGTTTAAGGATTAAAAAATATCTATCTCCCTTCCCCTGCCCCATCCCCTCCCTTGGGGAGAGTTCAAAATAAAAAAGGATGAGATAGATAAAGAGACGAAGGAAGACAAAAGTGAAATTAGCGCATGTGAATGTGTCATACCTGAGCACACTGCCTGGACAAAGACACATTAAGTCAGCACAAAAGTACACATAATAATAATAATAATTCATTTATTTTGTATAGCGCTTTTCCAGAAGCCCAAAGGCGCTTTGACAGAGTGGCAAACATAATGCATAACAATACATGAAAACAACAATTGCAAAAAGACAAGAATCAATAGGGAAATATTTAAAGCAAAAGGAGGGAGAAGGAGAAGAGATAGTCAGGGGTTAAATGCTGTGGGTTGAATGTTGAATGCAGTGTTGAATAGGTGGGTCTTTAGTGATGTTTTGAATGTGGTGAGTGAGGAGGAGTCTCTGATGGTGTGAGGTAGTGAGTTCCAGAGGGTGGGAGCAGCGATGGAGAAGGCCCTGTCCCCCCAGGATCTGAATTTGGTCCGGATGGAGGGGGTCAGGAGGTTGGTACCAGCAGAGCGGAGGTTGCGGGTGGGAGTGTGTCTGGAGAGGAGGTCAGCCAGGTAGGATGGGGCCAGGTTATGGAGGGCTTTGTATGTCAAGAGGAGGATTTTGTACTGGATTCTCTGGGGGATGGGGAGCCAGTGAAGCTTGTAAAGGACGGGGGTGATGTGGTCACGGGTCCGGGAATGGGTGAGTAGACGGGCAGCGGAGTTCTGAATGTATTGGAGTTTATTGGTGATTTTTGAGGGTGAACCATAGAGGAGGCTATTGCAGTAGTCCAGACGGGAGGTGATGAAGGCGTGGATGAGGGTTTCTGCAGCCGTGGAGGAGAGGGATGAGCGGAGACGGGCAATGTTTTTCAGGTGAAAGCAGGCTGACTTTGTGATCTGTTTAGTGTATTTGTCGAAGGAAAGGGTTTGGTCAAAGATGACGCCAAGATTCCGGATGTGAGGGGAGGTGGATACTGGGATACCGTCGATGTTGAGGGCAAAGTTATGGGTGGATTTTGTGAGCGTTTTTGGGCCAATGATGATTATTTCAGATTTATCACAGTTAAGCTTGAGGAAGTTGATTTGAAGCCAGGATTTTATTTCAGTGATGCAGTTTGTCAGGATAGAGTGGGTGTCGGTGGAGACGGACTTGGTGGAGATGAAAAGCTGGATGTCATCGGCGAAGCAGTGGAATTGGAGACCATGACGGCGGATTAAGTGACCGAGCGGGGACAGGTAAAGGATGAAGAGGAGGGGGCCAAGAACTGAACCTTGGGGGACACCTTGGGGGAGGGGAGCAGTGGGGGATTTGCAGTTATTGATGGAGATGAACTGGCATCTGTCAGAGAGGTATGATTTAATCCAAGAGAGGGCAGTGCCGGTAACGTTAAAGGTGGATTCAAGTCGGGTGAGGAGGATAGTGTGATCGATGGTGTCAAAGGCAGTGCTGAGGTCGAGGAGGACGAGAATGTTGAGGTTGCCAGCGTCAGAGGAGAGGAGAAGGTCGTTGGTGATTTTGAGGAGAGCAGTTTCAGTACTGTGGTTGGAGCGGAATCCGGATTGGAATGTTTCATACAGGTTATTGGCAGAGAGATGATGTTTGAGTTGAGTGGCTACAGCGCGTTCCAAAACTTTTGACAGAAAGGGTAGGTTGGAGATGGGTCTGAAGTTGTTTAGGGTGTCAGGGTTTAGACCAGGTTTTTTTAGAATGGGGGTAACAGCAGCAATTTTGAGGGAAGGTGGGACGATGCCTGTAGACAGGGAGGAGTTTATTGTTGCAATGATAAGTGGAGAGAGAGCAGGGAGGGAGGCTTTGACAAAGCTGGAGGGGATGGGGTCAAGAGTGCAGGTGGCAGTTTTCATTCCTATGAGGAGTTCAGAGAGGTCAGTAGGGGAGATTGGGGAGAACCGAGACAGGGGATGGCAGGACAAGGGGGGGCAGGTGGTTGGAGGGGGAGCGGGTGCGGCGGTGGTCAAGCTGTTGTAGATGTTGTCAATTTTGCGTTGGAAGAAAGAGAGGAAGGAGATGCAGTTGTCTACTGTGAATGACTGGGTGGTGGTGTTCAGGGGGCGGAGGAGTTTGTTTATTGTCGAGAAGAGTGCTTTTGGGTTTCCGGAGCCAGAGTGGATAATTTGAGAGTAGTAGGCAGAGCGGGCGCGGGAGAGGGCATCTTTGTAGTGTTGTATGTGGTCCTTGTAGGCTTGGGAGTGAACTGTGAGACCCGTTTTATTGCGGAGTCTTTCAAGTTGGCGAGCACGAGTTTTCATCAGGTGGAGTTCAGGGGTAAACCAGGGAGCAGAATGGGTGAAAGAAACTGTTTTGGTTTTTACAGGTGCAAGCTGGTCAAGGCAGGAGGAGAGAGTGTGGTTGTAGTAGTCAGTGAGGTCGGAAGGGGTGTGGAGGTCAATGAAGGGAGAAGTGGACATTTTTTCAGAGAGGGTGGATGAGAATGAGGTAGGTGAAAGAGCGTTTAGCTTACGGAAGTTGATTGTGCGATAATGCCTTGGTGTTGGGGCGGGGATGTTGATGGTCAGAGTGATGGCTAAGTGGTCAGAGAGGGTGAGGTCGGAGCCATAGAGATGGTGCAAACTTAATCCAGTGGAGCAGACAAGGTCCAAAATGTGACCACGGATATGGGTAGGAAAGTCGACGTGTTGAGTGAGGTTAAAGCAGGTGAGTAAATCAGTGAAGTCAGTGGTTATTGTGGAGTCAGTGGAGTCCATGTGGATATTGAAATCACCAAGGAGGAGGATTGAGGGGGAGAGGGAACATAGCTGGGTCAGAAAGTAGGAGAAGTCAGACAGGAATGATGGGTGTGGTTTGGGAGGGCGGTAGACGACAGCCATGACTGACTGCGTGTGACCAGAGAGTTTTAAAGCCAGGTGTTCAAATGATGGAGCAGATGAGATGGAGATGAGGTTGGTCTTGATGTCTTGACGGTGGATAACGGCAATTCCACCACCTCGGCCCTCCGAGCGTGGTTTATTGACGTAGGAATATCCATTGGGTGTGGTGAGGTTAAGTGTGTAGTAGTCCAGAGGTTGTTGCCAGGTTTCGGTGAGACAGAGAAAGTCCAGTTTGTTATCCAGGATGTATTCGTTCAGGATGAGGCATTTGTTGTTGAGGGACCGGGTGTTGAACAGGGTGAGCTTGATGTTGTTTTGAACAGCAGGGATGAATTCAGGTGATTTAGCCAGGGTTCGTAGGCAGGAGGTGCGATCGTGTGGGTTGCTGTGACCAGGTGCGCTGGGACGAAGAGTGAGAGTGCGCTGAGCCGACCAGAGGACGGGGATGGAGTGACCTGATTGCAAATAAACAAACTTACGACCGGAGCCACGGTGAATGTACCTGGGTCGTCGGAGGAGTCCATTTGATTTGATGGCAGAGATGCATGATGGGGTGGAGCGGGTATTGAGCAGAAGAAGCCTTGCGGCGGAGTACCTCAGAGCCATGCCAGGCAGGAGCGAAGGGACGAGTACGAGGCCAAGGTCGAGGA
The DNA here is from genome assembly GCF_964187855.1 of Myxine glutinosa. Classification (NCBI taxonomy): domain Eukaryota; kingdom Metazoa; phylum Chordata; class Myxini; order Myxiniformes; family Myxinidae; genus Myxine; species Myxine glutinosa. The sequence goes on along the minus strand of NC_136264.1, from coordinate 92,878,680 downwards.
GGCAAAGCGGAAAACGCAGCGGCAAACGCAGCGGCAAACGACTGCAGCCGCTAATCAAGACCACAGCGGCAAACAGCCACCGCCGCAAACAACGGCCACAAACAACGGGAGCGGGCCTGAGGAAACAGTGGAGGAGCCGGGCAGGCGAAGCCAGGAGCAGAGCCGGGACCGAGCAGAGGGCAGACCCAACGGTCAAAAATCCGCCACGACCACCAGAAAAGCAAACTATGTACAATGGCCCAGTCGGAGAAGCGGCGAACAAGTAACGCCAGCGTCCTCTCCAGACCGGACCGGAAGCGGAAGTCGAGGCACTCTAATGATGGCACTCCATGCATTTGACAACTGGATTAACATGAAGTACCGTATTAACAAAAAACAGTTAAACATGACAACGATATTCTCAGCTTTGGAGGGCATTTTCTCACTGCAGTGAAGATTGTGAGCAGCGAAGATGGTCTTTTTTTGTTGTTACCTGTGATGAATGCAGACCATTCTATTTATTTTTGTATTTAACAAACCATTAATGTATTGAAAGTAAATGGAGCGATATGCAGCATGGTCACGATGCAGTTGGAGCATTTGAACTGGCGACACGGCTGCTTCATAGCATGCTCAGCGGGACTGGGGAACGGCAACAGAATTGCATGTGCTTGGGGAGTTAGCGGAGCGATTTCATCAAGTGTTACTGCTGGGGTTGAGTTCAAATGAATAATTAGAAGAAAAGTCTGTTGCAGAATCGAGGTGTTTTTTTCCTTTCTTCAATAACTTTTAAAATGGAAGTTTTGATGGTAGTTTGTTTATATAAAAAGTTACTTTGATTTGTTAAGATTTGTTATATTATGGCTCTAACTTTTTCACACCATTTCTGGGCCTTCCTCACGTGGAACCCCCACTCAGGACTTGGGCATGCAACATTTCAGCACTTAATTATCAAATCAGCCTTGGCTTGAAATTGATGTCCTTTGAGAGTAAACACAAAATTTCATCTGTATTTTGACAAAAAAAACTTCCACCATTTGCAAAAGTTGTGTGCTGTGTTGTGCATCTGCAGGCTGTCCTCTGTATATAGCCGATTCTGAGCTCATTGAAGGGGTGGATCTTCTGCCACGTGCCAACCGAGAAATGCTTTGCACACTGCTCTTCTTCACCATTAACTGGTTTCGTGAGGTGATCACATGCAATCTCGCTTAAAGGAATCCATACACCATTGGAGAAAATTGGGAAATGGTTACTTTTCTTGTTTTTGTCCCCCGTCGCACCGCGGAGCGAAAGGGGGACAATGGTTTTCCCCTCCGCTCGTGTGTCTGTCCGTCCGTCCGTCCGTGCGTGCGTACGTGCATGCGTAAGCGAAGGACCGCATTCGAATTTGGTGTGTGGGTGCAACCCACGTCAAAATCCAAGATGGCCACCGCCATGTATGTCTGAACCTTGTGAGCGGAATATCTTAAAAAATAAGCGAAGTACGAACTTCTAATCTGGTGTGTGGGTGTATCTAGGCACAAGGAAGAACGCTATTGAAAATTGGGTCGCCATGTCAAAATCAAAGATGGCCGCCGCCATGTATGTCTGAACCTTGTGAGCAGAATATCTTGAAAAATAAGCGAAGTACCAACTTATAATCTGGTGTGTGGGTGTATCTAGGCATAAGGAAGAACGCCATTGAAAATTGGGTCGCCACGTCATAATCCAAGATGGCCGCCTTGCGTCTTCCACTTTGTCAACTCATAATTTCACCGACGGGGGACCTAGGCGTAACGCTTGTTATTCATGTTTTCACTTTCTTCTTTGTCTCCTTGCCCTTTCACTGGCCAGATCCTGAATGCTTTTTGTAGGCAGCAAGATGCAGAAATGAAAAACAAGGTGCTGTGTCGACTGCACAACATCACAGAGGTCCAAGCTTTGCTGGAGACTTGCTTGACAGGTGATATGCCTCTTCTGGTTATTCCTCGACTAACCTCAGATATATGCTGGTTATTTGGGACTATGACTGGTAACAGCTTCATGGGTTGATTTGGAGGTCCATCTGTTGGCGTGATGCCCCACCATCCAGAGTCTCTTTGGCTGTTTGAGCTGTACAGGTCTGGCATCTTTAATAATTGCTTCAATATTGTAACAGCTTTTTGATCAGAGATGAGTACATTTATTTCATTTTGCTTCACTTAAAACTTGGAGCACATCATGTCAGTCTTGCATATTTCTGAAAGGGGGATCAGGTTCCAAGTCGAAGCTATTGGGTTCAAAGAGAGGATTTTGTCCCATTGATAATGAGAATTTTATTTGGTGCTTGCTTGTTTGTTAATCCTGAGTAACCTTTGGCATTGGTTGTGAATGAAGGTTTGGCTTTGTGAACTCAATGATCGTGTGTGCAAAATTCAGCTACACTGGGGTACGTCCCACATGCGGCGCATTTTGACAATAACGTTGGAGAAACTGCAGCAAGCACATCAACAAGTTCTGCGAGCGCTCCAAAACCCAGCCGCAAAGGTGTCACAGAGTTTTAATATAGCTGTGCAACTTGTGTTTGTGTAAAAGGGTTTGAATAAGTGGTGACACATTGAATAAGTGGTGTGGGGACATTTGTCTTACTCTGAATGTGTGCAAAACAAAAGACATGATTTTGGACTATCGGAAAGGTCACAATCATGAATCTGTAACCATAAATGGTGATAAGGTAGAAATTGTTAACAAATTTAAATACCTGGGAACCTTTATTGATAACAAGCTAACTTTTTATGGAAATACTGATGCTGTGTACAATAAATCAATGCAAAGATTGTATCTTCTCAGGAAGTTGAATTCATTTTGTGTTAGCTCTCATGTGATGCGGATATTGACAAATTCCTTACTGATCAGTGTTTTATCATTTAATTTGATTTCCTGGTACAGTTATCTTAATGTGCGGAATAAGTCACGATTGAGAAAGGTCATTACACTGGCATTTAAAGCTGTAGTTGGGCCTTCAACTAGTCTGGAGTCTCTATACTTGCGAGCATTGAAAAGGAAGGCGGTGCAGGTGTGTACCGATGAAAGTCATTTCTTGAACGGGCTTTTTGAAAAACTGCCATCCAGGAGACGCTTTCGCCTTCAACTAGTCTGGAGTCTCTATACTTGCGAGCATTGAAAAGGAAGGCGGTGCAGGTGTGTACCGATGAAAGTCATTTCTTGAACGGGCTTTTTGAAAAACTGCCATCCAGGAGACGCTTTCGTGTAAGGAGGATGAAGAAGAACATTTTCAAAAGGTCATTTGTACCACGTGCGATTCAAATGCTAAATTCAAATTCCTAGACATTTTGCTGTTTTGTCAATCTTCCATATTTTATATTTATTTTATATATATATATGTATATATATATATATATATATTTTTTTATATTGTTTTCTTATTCCCTTTGTGTTTTATGTTTTAATGATGGTCAACTTACGGTGTCACCAAAGAATAATTTCCCTGAAAATGGGACAATAAAGATTTATTTATTATTATTTTCGTTGCATTCAATACGATTTGCTTCTCCATATTTAAACCCGTTGGTAAAGCATATTCTTGGGGAAAAATGCCAGGGGAATAGAAAAGACCCCTTTATATATAATATGTGCCATGTGGCAAAGTATAGAAAAGAAGGGACATTCAAAAAAATACCTCGTGTGCATGCTGGACGACCCTTGTGTTCTTAGGAGGAACCAAGTAATGCTCTAGAAAAGTTAACATAAAAGGGTGCCAATTTGATTCATACAGCTGCATGAAGAAGTAAATGTATTTTCCTTCCTTTTATTTGAATGTCCCTTCTTTTCTATAGTTTGCCACATGGCACATTCCATATAAAGGGGCCTTTTATATGCCCCTGACATTTTTCACAAGATACATTTTAAATACGAACAAAATGCATTTATTCATTGTACAAGACTTTATTAAAGACGATATAAAAGACTTGAAAAAGTAAGGGGGGCGTAAAGTAAGGGGAATACGTTGAAATATATATTTAAATGTTTTAAAGGGGTATAAAGTTGTGCATATATATATATATATATATATATATCAGTAGAAGCTTAGAAACGAATTTTCAGTCCCCATGTTAAAGTTGCATACATCCCATGTAAAGGGAGGGGTGCTTTGCACCTCCATTTGATTAATTCAAGATTGTATAAAAGACTTCAAAAAGTAAGAAGAAAAATATTATTCAACCCAGATGGGACTCAAACCTTCACTCCCCAGCTTGGGAGTCTGATGCCTTATCAATTGGGCCATTAACCTAGCACATTAGATTTGGGTTATAATATTTTGAAGAGTTATAAAGTGTGTGTGTGTGTATGTATATATATTTATATATATGTATATATATTTATGTATATATATTTATGTATATATATATATTTATGTATATATATATTTATGTATATTTATTTTTAAAGCAAAAACTATGGAAATTAGGTGGAATTTGTTTTGAAAGCCATTAACTAGACCTATTGGCCAATGTATATTCCAAGTTTCAGCTAGTTTCAATGTGTAGCCCTTGAGATATGAGCGCCAACACATTTTGGGCGGATGGACAGATGGACAAACACCAATGTAAATTGGAGGGTTTTCTTAATAAAACTCAAAAATGCAGAAACGGTCATTGGTGAAATTTGGAACATTTTACCTCAACGTACAAAGCATTTATTTCTGGAACTTACAGCCGATTTCGTCCAGTAAAAGCCGAGAAACTAATTTTCAGTCCCCATGTTAAAGCTGCATGCAGAGAAACGATGCCTTATATAAACCAGCAACGGTACCCGCCCTATGGGCGGGGCTTCAATTGGGAGGCCCAAATGAAAAGGCAAAATATCAGAAATTGAAGGCTTTTTTTATTTTAAACGATTTATATAAACATCTGTTAAATCATATCACACACAAATCATCAAAATCTAAACAGTATTTGTAGAATTTCAATAAAAGCCACATCACTGTTCATATCGGTAAATATTATTCCATCGTGTTTGGAAAAACTGGAAAATTCAAAAATTGGGGAAAAATTGGAAAAACAATATAGCCTATTTTACTCCAGGGGGTTTGGAAAAACTGGAAAATTTGAAAAATTGGAAAATTGGGGGAAAAAATGGAAAAACAACGCAGCCTATTTTATTCTAGGTCTAGGGGGTCCCAGGATTACCCACCAAAAATTTTGTTGCAATCGGTTCAGCCGTTTTTGCTGTACCTGGGAACAGACTGTTCATTTGGTGAATTATAATAAGATGGAGGGGCGCTTTGCACCTCCCTTTTTTATTTTTTTTATTTTTTTATATACATAGTCGAGGCTCGTGGAAGAGCTGGTAAACACAACGGATCAGGACGCAACAGGACAAAGGGAACATTAGGAGAGAGAAGGGAAACACCAACAGCAGTGCTGAAGGCCAAGATAGAGGCAGACTTGGCCAGCAATGGGTGTGGGGATGAACGGGGTAAGGAGAGGATGCATGGGGCGGACGAGATAGATACAGAAGGAAACTCCAAGGAGGGCAAACTGGAAAATTGGAAGGAGGAGGAATTTGGGTTGAGGTTAACGAGGGTAGAAAAGATCATGGTTTTGGATTGGGGATGATCTGAGATGGTGGCAAACAGCTGTCTTGAAGATCTGGAGGGGGGAGTGGGATTGAAGAGATTGTGGAAGTTTGTTCCAGTGGCAGGAAAAAAGAGAAACAAATAAGTGGAGGTGAGCAGTGATCCTGCATTTAGGTAGTTTCACCAGAAGGAAGTTGATGGTTAAATTGATAAATAGTCATCAATTTTTTTGTCATGCTCTTGATGTTGTAGTCCTGGTGCTGATGTGCACAGAAAAATGCCTTTGCTATTTGCATGCATTTAGGGAAGAAATACAAAGTGGATGTCCATAACATATCGACGGACAGCTCTCAGAGTGAGGAGAATGCAGCTGAAGTCTCTACAAGCAAAACCCAAAAGGACAAGGTGGTGATGTTAACTTTATTCCTTTTCATTCGTTTTTGGTGTCAAAGGTGGATGTTTTTCAGGTTCCAACTGAAAAATCTGCCTTCAGGTGGATTTTGTTTATTTCGACAATATCTCAGGGGTAGATATTTGGACGCAGTATTAATTTATTTATTTTCTTGCTTTTTAGTTTGTTTATTAACATATGCTATTTAATTAGTGCAAGTTTTATGCTTTTGTGTGCAATTTGTGCAGCCATTGGCATTTTGCGTCATTAATGGCCGGCACTGTTTGTAGCTTTCTGAATTATTTGGCGTGCCTTGAGATTGTGATTGTGATGTATGAATTAGAGCAGGGTTTCCCAACCTTTTTTGTGTTATGGCCCCCTTGGGCCCCAGAGCACATCCCCAGCACCCCCCTCCCTTCCGCGAGGGTCGAGCGGCAGAGCGCATGTAAGCAGGCTAGGGGGGACTTGGAGCATGCCCCCCAGAAAAATTTTGATTTCTAGACGCTGTGTGGTGCATTCTCAGAGGTGTTTTTTCCTTTAATTGGCTATTTTGTTTGCGTGAGAATTGGTAAATTATAACACAGAAAATGATGAATTCTAAGTAGCCAACATGAACATTTAGATCCATAGTTTTTTTTCTGTTCCTTACTGGCTCCCAACTACATCGTTTTTGGAAGAAGCAAACAAAGCAATGTCGCTCGAATGATGCATGTTTGATATGAGATTTTAATATTATCATTAGCAACACTATGGACAGCATAAAATAGAACTGTCACACAAGAAAACAGTATGAAAAGGTTCCAAGTCAAGAATATGTGAAAACTAAAAACCTCTGTTGTGTCTGTATTTAACGCAGTGTGTTATAATCTCACAAAAAGAAACTCGATTCGACAACAACTCAGGTAATCAAAACTAGGGATGCGGTGCATGCGCCGTAAAAGTGAATTAAAAACTCAGTGGGATGGCTGAAATTGCATTTTCGCTACCAATTGGGGGTATCCATGGTTGAGTCACAGTCAGGGCACAGCGGAGGTCATCTTCCACGTGGAGCCGATTACGCTGTTTAGTTTTGATATTCAACATTAGGGACAACAACATCATGGGGACCACAAGGCTAACCCCCGCTCTTGAAGGGAAAATGGCCTTAAAATGCCTGTTGTTGTTGTTGTTGTTGTTGTTTGATTTGATATTCAACAGCGTGGAAAACCCCGCTTTGCAGAGATAGGTAGACGAGAATGGCAGAATCACCCGGATAGCTATCTGGCTGATATTAGGGTAGCGACCCATTCCCACCCAGGACATTGGCACTGCTTGAGGCCTTTGAACAACTGTGGATTCTCTGTCGGTGAGATGACGATCAGAGCACGAAACTCCAGCCCAAGGGTTCGGGTGTTTGTGTGGCGCTTTTCAGGACAAGACAAGGCTTCCTGAGGCTCGTTTGCATGACGTGCTTGAGGCCTCCTTTCCTGCTTCCTGAGGCTCGTTTGCACGACGTGCTTGAGGCCTCCTTTCCTGCTTCCTGGGGCTCGTTTGCACGACGTGCTTGAGGCCTCCTTTCCTGCTTCCTGAGGCTCGTTTGCACGACGTGCTTGAGGCCTCCATTCCTGCTTCCAGAGGCTCGTTTGCACGACATGCTTGAGGCCTGCTTTCCTGCTTCCTGAGGCTCGTTTGCACGACGTGCTTGAGGCCTTTCTTGCTTCCTGAGGCTCGTTTGCACGACGTGCTTGAGGCCTCCTTTCCTGCTTCCTGAGGCTCGTTTGCACGACGTGCTTGAGGCCTCCTTTCCTGCTTCCTGAGGCTCGTTTGCACGACATTCTTGAGGCCTCCTTTCCTGCTTCCTGAGGCTCGTTTGCACGACGTTCTTGAGGCCTCCTTTCTTGCTTCCTGAGGCTCATTTGCACGACGTGCTTGAGGCCTCCTTTCCTGTTTCCTGAGGCTCGTTTGCATGACGTGCTTGAAGCTTCCTTTCCTGCTTCCTGAGGCTCGTTTGCATGACGTGCTTGAGGCCTCCTTTCCTGCTTCCTGAGGCTCGTTTACACGACGTGTACGTTTTCCTGCTTCCTGAGGCTCGTTTGCACGACGTGCTTGAGGCCTCCTTTCCTGCTTCCTGAGGCTCGTTTGCATGACGTGCTTGAGGGCTCCGAGTGCTTCTGCTCACTGAGGATCTCACCTTCGAAAGTGTTGCGTTTACATTCTGTACGCCTGGCCATCTTAGCTACTTAACGTGCAGTGTAAACGAACCTTTTCTTTGTTATCAATGGTGATCTCAAGCTTGTGGAGGAGCTTGTATGTGTAATGTATTTGGGAGGACGACTCGGCCATCCTTGTACTTTTAAATGAATTGACTTGGACCGGTGTGTACGGTGTGTACCCTGGTTAGAATAGGTACACCGTATCCCTGCGTGTCGTAAGAGGCGACTAAGAGGGTTGGCGTCAGGAAGGGCATCCGGCCATAAAAAACATTTCCTCAAAAAGAGAACCATGATAATTACAACGACATATGGGCAAGGTACATCCCGAAGTGGAGATCGGTTTCTGAGGTTTGGGACATGGAATGTAGGGACAATGACAGGGAGATCAGGAGAAGTGGTGGAAGTATTGATCAGAAGAAGAGTGGACATATGTTGTGTGCAAGAGACGAGATGGAAGGGAAGTGGTGTGAGAATGGTGAAGGGTAGGCAGGGACAGAAATACAAGTTTGTGTGGCAAGGGTGCCCGGAGGGCGTGAATGGTGTTGGTGTCCTGTTTTCTGAGGAGTTTGTAGACAGTGTTGTGAGTGTGACTAGAGTGAGTGATAGGTTGATGATGGTGAAAATGATGATTGGAAAGCTCTTGGTGAACGTCATCTCGGGATATGCTTCGCAGGTTGGTCGGAGCGATGAAGAGAAGGACAAGTTCTGGTGTGCGATAGAGAAGCTGATGGAAAACGTGAAAGATGAGGAAGTTGTTGTGGTAGGAGGAGACCTAAATGGACATGTGGGAAGGAGTATGGACGGTTTTGAGAGAGTTCATGGGGGTTACGGATATGGTGTGAGAAATGGAGAAGGTGAAAGGATTTTGGAGTTTGCTGATGGAGCTGATTTATTGATTTGTAATACTCAGTTCCAGAAAGGGGATAATAAGCTTGTTACATACACGTCAGGTGGGTCGACGACAACTGTTGACTACCTGATGGTGCGTAGGCGAGATAGGGGGCACCTCCGGGACACAAAGGTGATCCCGGGGGAGGAGGCTGTTTAACAGCACCACTTGGTTGTCTGCGACATAAGGGTGAAATGTGCGAGAAGAGCTCGGCGGGTGAAGTACCAACCAAGAATGAAGGTGTGGAGGTTGAAAGAGGTGACAGTAAGGGAGGCATTAAAAGAGCGACTGAGTAGGGTAGAGGATGATGTGGTTGAGCTTGAACGTGGTTGGATGTCAATGAAAGATAGTCTGTTGGGAGCCGTTGGTGAGGTATGTGGATGGACAAAAGGACCACCGAGGCACTCGGAAACATGGTGGTGGGATGATGAAGTTGGAAAGAGGATTGACGAGAAGAGGAAGAAGTTCAAGGAGTGGCAGAAGGTGAAGGGTACGGGAGCAGAAAAAGCAGAGCATGAAAGTTATAAGGCAGCCAAGAAGGCTGCAAAGAAAGAGGTAGCAAAGGCGCAGGAGACATGTAGGAAAATGTTCGGAGGACGCTTGGATTCGGAAGAGGGTCAGAGAGCGGTATTCAGGATTGCAAAGCAGATAGCGAAAGAGGTGTGATGTGATGGGGTTGACTTGCTTGAAGGATGAAGTGGGACAAATCGTTGTGGATCCAGATGGAATTAAAGGAAGATGGAAAAGATATATGGAAATGCTGTTGAATACAGAGAATGAATGGGATGGCAACATAGAGAGTAACCCAGTTTTAGGACCGGCAGAGAAGATAACTGAGAAGGAAGTTGAGGAAGCGATAAAAGCAATGAAGAGTAGAAAAGCGGGAGGGCCGACGGGAGTTGTGGGAGATATGTTGAAGGCAGCAGGAAGTTGGGGTGTGAAGAGAATGGCAGAGATCTGTAATCTGGTGGTGAAAGAAGGTCACATTCCAGTGGATTGGGAACTGAGTACCCTCGTCCCTCTATACAAGGGGAAAGGTGACCCTCTGGAGTGTGGCTCATACCGAGCGATAAAGTTATTGGAGCATGGAATGAAGGTATTGGAAAGGATGTTGGAGAGGAGGATAAGGAAGAAGGTGAAGATCAACGAAATGCAGTTTGGATTTGTGCCAGGAAGAGGAACGACAGACACGCTCTTTATTGTGAGGCAGTTGCAGGAGAAGTACATGGAGAAGAGGAAGAAGTTGTTTGTTGGGTTTGTTGATCTGGAGAAAGCATTCGATAGGGTTCCACGCGAAGTATTGACATGGGCATTGAGGAAGTTTAGAAGTGGAGGAATGGTTGATCAGAGTTGTGATGGCAATGTACAAAAGAGCGTGCACAGCTGTAAGGACGAAGGACGGAAACAGTGGTGAGTTTGAGGTGAAGGTGGGAGTGCATCAGGGGTCGTTACTAAGTCCACTACTATTTGTAGCTGTGATGGAGGTGCTGTCTCAGACCGTAAAGGAGGGTTTACCGTGGGAGTTGTTGTATGCAGATGATCTGGTTTTGATTGCGGAAAGTATGTATGGACTGAAGGAAAAGATGAACAAGTGGAAGGAATGTTTGGAGACAAAAGGTCTAAAGGTGAATATAGGAAAGACGACGGTGATGGCAAGTGGTAAAGCATGTGGTGAGGTGGAAAGAACTGGGAAGTGGCCATGTGCTGTGTGCAGGAAGGGTGTCGGAGGGAACTCCATTCAATGTACAATGTGCGCTGAGTGGGTTCATCAAAAATGTAGTGGTCTGAGAGGGTCATTAACCAGTGTGGCAGCTACATTCAAATGTAAGGTGTGCACAGAGGGAGCTGCAAATGGAGGAAATGTTGAGTTGGATCTTGGAGACGGCGTGAAGCTGGAAGGTCTGAAAACATTTTGCTACCTCGGAGACATGCTGAATGGAGAAGGTGGATCAGACTCGGCAACGGTTGCTGGAGTGAGATGTGCATGGAAGAAGTTTCGGGAACTGAGTGGCGTGCTGATGAGGAGGGGAGTGTCGTTGAAGCTGAAGGGAAAGGTGTATGCTGCATGTGTGAGAGGTGCTATGATTTATGGGAGCGAGACATGGGTCATCGATGTAGAGCAGCAACGAAGGCTGGAAAGGGTGGAAATGCGAATGGTTCGGTGGATGTGCGGAGTGTCGTTGAGAGAGAGGAAGACAAATGATGAATGGCGAAAGATGATGGGAATAGAGCCTGTGATTGATGCTGTGAAGAGGAACAGGTTGAGATGGTTTGGTCATGTGTTGAGGAAGGATGAAAGTGACTGGTTGAGAAGAGTGATGGAAATGAATGTAGAAGGAAGTAGAGGACGGGGAAGACCGAGAAAGACTTGGCTAAAGATGGTGGAAGAAGAAATGCGGGCAAGGGGGTTAACAAGGAGAGATGCAGAAAATAGGGCAAAATGGAGAAGATTGTCATGGGGACCGCAAGGCTAACCCCCGCTTTAGCAGGAAAAATGGCCTTAAAATGCATGTTGTTGTTAGTTGTTGTTGACCCATTCCCACACAAAACTCTGTAAAGCTCTTCTCTTCGAATGTGTCTTTGAATCGTTTTGGAGATCCAGGAATTCATCTTGCATTGCCTCCGGCATGCTCTCCACGCAAAGGTTGATGGAAGAAGGATTCCTCACAATTTTTGCCTCATTGTCGTCTAAATCAGGAAAATACTTATGAAATTCTAGCTCCAGTGACTGCAGATACTCAAGAATGTCATTTTTCAGAACGGGATCAAGCTCTTTTCCCATGCTGTCTTGCAATTCAGACATTCTTTCAAACACAGCAATGTTTTCTGGGTTCACTTTCCTGCGCCAGTTTTGGAGCTTGGCAACAAATCCTCTGAGATGATCGTGGAAAAGAATAATATTAGTCGCTCTTCCTTGGAGCTTGAGGTTCAGCTGGTTCTGCTGCTCAAAAATGTCAGCAAGATAAGCAAGTCGTTCATTCCACAATTCTTCGTCGTAATGCTGCAGGAGGTCATGTTTTCCTTGAAGATTCAAGAAATGTTTGACTTCCGCACAAAGTTCAAAGACGCGGTTCAGAACATTCCCTTTCGAAAGCCAGCGTACAGCAGTATAGTACAGCAACGTTTCATGTTCCGCGTTCATGTCTTTGCATAGCTCCTTGAACATTCGGGTGTTGAGAGGCCCTGCCTTGATGTAGTTAACAATCTTGATTATGACTTCAAGAACTTTCTTCAATGAGAGAGGGAGAGTCTTACAAGCCAGGGCGTAGCGATGAATCATACAGTGGGTTCCTTTCGTTTGTGGTGCCAGCATCTTCACTTTTGCTTGGAATCCGGATTTGGAACCAGGAATGGCAGGAGCACCGTCAGTACAGACACCGCATACATTCTCCCACTGAATTCCTCCCGCATCGAAGAACAACTTCATTTTTTCCATGACATCGTTAGCTTTTGTCGTTGTTTCCAGGGCACTGCAGAACAAGAATTCTTCCTTGATATCATCTCCCTTGACATAGCGAACGAATGCCAGTAGCTGGGAGGAGGAACTAACATCGGTCGATTCATCAAGTTGAAAAGAAAACAGAAAGGCACCGCCTTAATCTCATTGATGATCTTGTTTCACATCTTCCGACATGTCACGGATACGACGCTGCACTGTGTTATTCGATAAAGACACCTGTTCAACTTTGCGAGCCTCTGCCTTGCCGAGAACCCGTTCGACAATGAGGAGGGTACAAGGCTTGATGAGTGTCTCCCCAATCGAGTGGGGTTTTTTCTTCTTTGCAATTTCAAGAGAAACTTTATAAGAAGCCTGGACAGTTGCTACATTTTGTTGTTGAAAAGCTCCTCCCTCATCCAACGTCTGTCGCTTTAAATTTCTTTCATGCCGCTTGAAAAATTTGGGATCCTGCTTTGCATGTTGTGCATGATTCGTCTCGAGGTGCAACTTCAACTTGGATGGCCTCATGGATTCAGTACTCAAAACCTTGTGACACAGCACACATTGTGGTTTCTCTTGGCCAGACACGGTAATGGATGTGAATCCAAGCTTTATGTATTCGTCAAGATACTTTCTTTTTTTACTCCCAGAAGCCATAACGTCAAATCTGCAATAGGAAAAAAAAAAAACAATATCAAAGTCAAAACAATATCAAAAAAAACAAACAAACAATATTTAATTTTTAGTATGGTTCAAATTACCTCATGCCCCCCCGAGAAATACACCATGGCCCCCAGGTTGGGAACCACGGAATTAGAGCCTGCGCTACACTGCATGTTTCAGCCCATGTAGTTCAACCTTACCCACTTATTGCACTCATTCTATTTGATCTTTTTGTGCTATTAAAAACTTCCAACTCATCCAAACAACCTCTTTTCTTATGTTGTAAACAATAAGTCTAAGAATAATTTTGTATACAAAAATAATGTTGTTTCACATCAAGCACAGATAATGCAAGAGATTGTTAGGGAACTTTTAACTGAACCCTAAAATAAATTTCTCAAGACGAGACTCAGACTCAAAGAACTCAGACTCGTCTATTCAAGCCAAGGTTTATTCCGAATTTAGAGAGAACTTGTTACACAAAATATAACCAAGATATGACGCGTCGCTTGGTTGAAGACCTCTTCCTTCTCTTCTCTCCTCTCTCATCCTGCTCTTCTTCCTTCCCTCGGAGCATTCTCCTTCAGTAGACCTCTGTTACTTTGATGTAGTGGGATTAGAATGTAGAGGTCAACACAGAACTTGGTCGACTCCGTCTTCTTGGCACCAAAAGCCCATCTGGTTTCTATTCTACAGTCACTAAAAGCTTTACATAAGATACTATCGCAGGCAAAGGAGAAGAAACCATGGTCTTATCCCCTATATGTCAACCTACTCTGACCTGCACAATCTCACTACTTGATTAATGCATATACCCTGGGCTTGTGTCAACACTTTGCGCTTGGGTTCTCCACTTAAGGGCAAAAAACTATTTACAGATGTCCCCTTATCGCTTCTGTTCCACTCCCAAGGCCTTGCTCACGCTGCCGAGCCTTGAAAGCACATTCTGGTTTGTAAATACTAATTTAACAATGGGCCAAAACTTGCCTTTCCATATCCTTTACAATTGTTCCATAATATGTTCAATTTCACAATTAGCCTTCAATTCTGGTGATTTTGCCTCTCACAGTGCTACACCCAGGATGTGGTTGATAAGGATCCAGGACCAGTTCATCTCTCTGCATTCCGTGCTTACTTGCGAGAACTTGATTTGGAGACATTTGGCTTGTTGCGGGCCTGGCCGATTTGTCGTACTTTGCTGGACCCAAGCCAGATCGACAAGGTAAATGACACATGTAAAATGCTGAAACTTGTTGATTGTGTCCTCAGAATCGAGCAATTATTTTCTGATTGCTCTACTGCTGATTTATAATTCATTGTGTTTGAGTACACAAAAAGAGACGATTTTGAGGGAGAAAGTAGAGAAGAGTTTGATATTGTTTTGTGTGTAGGGTACAGAGCAGTTATTAAAGTGTAAGGCCATAGTATGGACAGTGTATTCACGTACAACTGCTCATTCTTTGCCGTTATAAGGCAAGTTACAGTATTAACGTTCAGGTTGCATTGTGATTTTGTATTCTATATGGAGGCGGTGTTGTGAACTCGGTTGTTTGATGTTGTTTTCCTGTTGGCTCCAATGATGTATTTGGTTTTTTGTTCGATCAAGGTGTCACGTGATATATCCTTCCTGTCTGAACTGGCAAATAGCAGGCAAGGAACGGTAGGCATCCCCGAGAGTGCAATTAATATGATGTCACACAGGCGGCACGATGATATTCGCTCCCTTTTCTCCTTCCACCTTCCGGAGTTGGCGTCGGTCCCTGGATGTGACGTCACTTCCGGTGCATCGATATCGTCACCTGCAGTGAGGTCCTCGGGAGGACCCCTCGCACCGCTGTAATAATGCAGCATATTATTGACTGAACCTGCTGGTATGGAGAAGTATCACTATCTTCTGGAGCAGTGCGCCCTGACCTTATATTGGGCCAGCAGCAAGAAACTGCCATCTTGCGGGCTACGCCAGTCACGTGATGGACAAGATGAGTTGGAGAGGGCAAGGGGGACTATTTTATCACCCAAAAAGCGATCCTTTCTCTTTTCTACGGGGGTGGGGAGGGAGGAGGTGCAGGGAATGCTCTAGCGCGGCGCTCTCTTTCAGTGGGGACGATGCTTGTGTGGAGCTGTTCTTTCGGGGATGCTTTGCTGAGCCATGATCTTTGCCTGGTATGGGTCTGCTCTGCTCTGCACTGTACTGCTCTGCTTTGTTCTGCTCTGGTCTCCAAACTATTCCCTCGAGGATATTTGAGCTCTCCTTGCCTGCTTCATTTCAGAGTGCATGTGTGAGTGAAGGTCAGGAGGTCAGGAATCGTAGAGCTGAGTTGATATTGTACAATAACAATTCATTCATTTATAATTCTAATCCTTCATCTGTCTTTGTCCACTGAATATGTCCATAAACGTGTCTCGTGTCGGAGTCTTGTGTTCAATAAATCGATTTCGTAAGTTGTGTGTGTCTGTTCCAAAATCGGTCTCCTGTGCATCATTCGGTTTGGCGTCATCTGCAAATCCCTGGGGGTGCAAAGACAATGTTTACTGACACTTGCTTACTTATTATTGGATTCACACCAACAAATGACAATGTAATAAAAAGTAAATGTAACAAGACAAAGGACAATAATTTTGCTCACATTAATTTGCACATCACTTTTCTCCCACATGCCAATCCAGATTTGAAAATGGATGTGAATAATATCGATAAAAGTATGAGACTGCTTTTCAATGAAAGAGGTAATAATTAGGAATTATACAACAACAACAACAACAACAACATGCATTTTAAGGCCATTTTCCCTGCTAGAGCGGGGGTTAGCCTTGCAGTCCCCATGACAATCTTCTCCATTTTGCCCGATTTTCTGCAACTCTCCTTGTTAACCCCCTTGCCCGCATTTCTTCTTCGACCATCCTTAGCCAAGTCTTTCTCAGTCTTCCCCGTCCTCTACTTCCTTCTACATTCATTTCCATCACTCTTCTCAACCAGTCACTTTCATCTTTCCTCAACACATGACCAAACCATCTCAACCTGTTCCTCTTCACAGCATCAATCACAGGCTCTATTTCCATCATCTTTCACAATTCATCATTTGTCTTCCTCTCTCAACGATACTCCGCACATCCACCGAATCATTCGCATTTCCACCCTTTCCAGCCTTCGTTGCTGCTCTACGTTCATTACCCATGTCTCGCTCCCATAAATCATAACACTTCTCACACATGCAGCATACACCTTTCCCTTCAGCTTCAACGACACTCCCCTCCTCATCAGCACGCCATTCAGTTCCCGAAACTTCTTCCATGCACATCTCACTCTTGCAACCGTATCCGAGTCTGATCCACCTTCTCCATTCAGCATGTCTCCGAGGTAGCAAAATGTTTTCACACCTTCCAGCTTCACGCCGTCTCCAAGATCCAACTCAACATTTCCTCCATCTGCAGCTCCCTCTGTGCACACCTTACATTTGAATGTAGCTGCCACACTGGTTAATGACCCTCTCAGACCACTACATTTTTGATGAACTCACTCAGCGCACATTGTACATTAAATGGAGTTCACTCCGACACCCTTCCTGCACACAGCACGTGGCCACTTCCCAGTTCTTTCCACCTCACCACATGCTTTACCACATGCCATCACCTTCGTCTTTCCTATATTCACCTTCAGACCTTTTGTCTCCATACATTCCTTCCACTTGTTCATATTTTCCTTCAGTCCATTCATACTTTTCGCAATCAACACCAGATCATCTGCATTCAACAACTCCCACGGTAAACCCTCCTTTACGTTCTGAGCCAGCACCTCCATCACAGCTACAAATAGTAGTGGACTTAGTACCGACCCCTGATGCACTCCCACCTTCACCTCAAACTCACTACTGTTCCCGTCCTTCGTCCTCACAGCTGTGCGTGCTCTTTTGTACATTGCCATCACTACTCTGATCAACCATTCCTCCACTCCTAACTTCCTCAATGCCCATGTCAATACTTCGCGTGGAACCCCATCGAATGCTTTCTCCAGATCAACAAACCCAAGAAACAACTTCTTCCTCTTCTCCATGTACTTCTCCTGCAACTGCCTCGCACTAAAGAGCACGTCTGTCGTTCCTCTTCCTGGCATAAATCCAAACTGCATTTCGTCGATCTTCACCTTTTTCCTTATCCTCCTCTCTAACACCCTTTCCAATACCTTCATTCCATGCTCGAATAACTTTATCGCTCGGTACGAGCCACACTCCAGAACGTCACCTTTCCCCTTATATAGAGGGACGAGGGTACTCAGTTCCTAAACCACTGGAATGCGGCCTTCTTTCACCACCAGATTACAGATCTCTGTCATTCTCTTCACACCCCAACTTCCTGCTGCCTTCAACATATCTCACACAACTCCCGTCGGCCCTCCCGCTTTTCTACTCCATTGCTTTTATCGCTTGTAGTGGTCTAAGAGGGTCATTAACCAGTGTGGCAGCTACATTCACATGTAAGGTGTGCACAGAGGGAGCTGCAGATGGAGGAAATGTTGAGTTGGATCTTGGAGACGGCATGAAGCTGGATGGTGTGAAAACATTTTGCTACCTCGGAGACATGCTGAATGGAGAAGGTGGATCAGACTCGGCAACGGTTGCAAGAGTGAGATGTGCATGGAAGAAGTTTCGGGAACTGAGTGGCGTGCTGATGAGGAGGGGAGTGTCGTTGAAGCTGAAGGGAAAGGTGTATGTTGCATGTGTGAGAAGTGTTATGATTTATGGGAGCGAGACATGGGTAATGAATGTAGAGCAGCAACAAAGGCTGGAAAGGGTGGAAATGCGAATGGTTCGGTGGATGTGCGTAGTATCGTTGAGAGAGAGGAAGACAAATGATGAATTGCGAAAGATGATTGGAATAGAGCCTGTGATGGATGCTGTGAAGAGGAACAGGTTGAGATGGTTTGGTCATGTGTTGAGGAAGGATGAAAGTGACTGGTTGAGAAGAGTGATGGAAATGAATGTAGAAGGAAGTAGAGGACGGGGAAGACCGAGAAAGACTTGGCTAAAGATGGTGGAAGAAGAAACGCGGGCAAGGGGGTTAACAAGGGGAGATGCAGAAAATAGGGCAAAATGGAGAAGATTGTTATGGGGACCGCAAGGCTAACCCCCGCTCTAGCAGGGAAAATGGCCTTAAAATGCATGTTGTTGTTGTTGTATTGCTTTTATCGCTTCCTCAACTTCCTTCTCAGTTATCTTCTCTGCCGGTCCTAAAACTGGGTTGCTCTCTATGTTGCCATCCCATTCATTCTCTGTATTCAACAGCACTTCCATATTTCTTTTCCAGCTTCCTTTAGTTCCATCTGGGTCCACAACGATTTGTCCCACTTCATCCTTCAAGCAACTCACCCCCATCACATCACACCTCTCTTTCGCTATCTGCTTTGCAATCCTGAATACCGCTCTCTGACCCTCTTCCGAATCCAAGCTTTCTCCGAACATTTTCCTACATGCCTCCTGCGCCTTTGCTACCTCTTTCTTTGCAGCCTTCTTGGCTGCCTTATAACTTTCATGCTCTGCTTTTTCTGCTCCCGTACCCTTCGCCTTCTGCCACTCCTTGAACTTCTTCCTCTTCTCGTCAATCCTCTTTCCAACTTCCTCATCCCACCACCATGTTTCCGAGTGCTTCGGTGGTCCTTTTGTCCATCCACACACCTCACCAATGGCTCCCAACAGACCATCTTTCATTGACATCCAACCACGTTCAAGCTCAACCACATCAGCCTCTACCCTACTCAGCCTCTCTTTTAATTCCTCCCTTACTGTCACCTCTTTCAACCTCCACACCTTCATTCTCGGTTGGTACTTCACCCGCCGAGCTCTCCTCGCACCTTTCACCCTTATGTCGCAGACAACCAAGTGGCGCTGTGAAACAGCCTCCTCCCCCGAGATCACCTTTGTGTCCCGGAGGTGCCCCCTATCTCGCCTACGCACCATCAGGTAGTCAACGGTTCTCGTCGACCCACCTGACGTGTATGTAACAAGCTTGTTATCCTCTTTCTGGAACTGAGTATTACAAATCAACAAATCAGCTCCATCAGCAAACTCCAAAATCCTTTCACCTTCTCCATTTCTCACACCATATCCGTAACCCCCATGAACTCCCTTAAAACCGTCCATACTCCTTCCCACATGTCCATTTAGGTCTCCTCCTACCACAACAACTTCCTCACCTTTCATGTTTTCCATCAGCTTCTCTAGCGCACACCAGAACTTGTCCTTCTCTTCATCGCCCCGACCAACCTGCGGAGCATATCCCGAGATGACGTTCACCAAGAGCTTTCCAATCATCATTTTCACCATCATCAACCTATCACTCACTCGAGTCACACTCACCACACTGTCTACAAACTCCTCAGAAAACAGGACACCAACACCATTCACGCCCTCCGGGCACCCTTGCCACACAAACTTGTATTTCTGTCCCTGCCTACCCTTCACCATTCTCACACCAATTCCCTTCCATCTCGTCTCTTGCACACAACATATGTCCACTCTTCTTCTGATCAATACTTCCACCACTTCTCCTGATCTCCCTGTCATTGTCCCTACATTCCATGTCGCAAACCTCAGAAACCGATCTCCACTTCGGGCTGTACCCTGCCCATATGCAGTTATAATTGTCATGGTTCTCTTTTTGAGGCAATGTTTTATGGAATTATGTTTTAATTCCATAAAATTAGGAATTAATAATTAGGAATTATGGTGAGAAAAATTAGAAGTTTCTTGACTGTGTACAGTCAAATAAAAATTTCAGTTACACGTAGTTTGCAGTGCAAATTACTAGTCAGGTTCACTATGTTAACAAATATTATTTCGTTCAAAATTTTTAGAGATGAGCAAAACTATACATTTCTGGAATACTCAGAGCATGAGGAATCCAAAAATTAATGTTTGCATTTGCATAGACACCTTTGCGAAAATGACCCTCAGGACAGTGATGAAGAGTCAGGTTCACTATGTTAACAAATATAATTTCGTTCAAAATTTTGGGATTAGCAAACCTGTACATTTTTGGAATCATCAGAGCATGGAGAATCCGAAAATCAATGTTGGCATTTGCACAGACACCTACATGGCCGCCATTTTGGATTTTGAAAATGGCCGCCATAAAATACATATTTGCGCGATCTCTGCTTCTAGTCAACCTAGAAACTTAATTAAATATGTTAATCCTATGTTTCTGGGTCAAGGAATCCAATAAAGGCCTCAAAATAGTGCTCAGGATTATAGAAAAGCAACAAACAAAGGTAATTGAAAACCATTGTCTTTATATTTGTGATATAACTGTATTACATAATACATGATATTGCAAGTCCTTTGAAGTTATAGGTTGTTATAGGAAGTTATAGGTAGTATCAGATTGAACTATAAGTCCTATACACAGGATCTACTAGGTCTACACCGTTCAGGAATATGCTTTTACAGATCTTCATCACTGTCGTGAGGGTCATTTTTCGCAAAGGTGTCTACGCAAATGTAAACATTAATTTTTGGATTCCTCATGCACTGAGTATTCCAAAAATGTATAGTTTTGCTAATCTCCAAAAAAATTGAACGAAAAAACATAGTGAACCTGACTATACCCAAATACATCAAAGTCCTGGTAAACTTCATGATTGGAGACAAAAATACACATGTGCAAGTATTGTGGTAGAAATTTATATCTTTGTGTTAAGGGGTTGGGGGAAAGAGTTCGTCTTCGTGTTGGTGTAGAAATGAGTTTTCCTTTTGTGTCTTCGTCAGGTTGCCAAAATGTTGACCCTGCAATGTTAACTACTGCGAACTTTTTTCACGGAAATGTGTTCTATATAGTTAGAAGAGTCAAATTAGCTTGGTTGCTACTTGTGCAACGTTGAGCATTTCTCAGAATTCAAGATGGTGGCCGCCGCTATCTTGGATGTTGGTCGCTCACCTTTTGATCTCTATGACCTAGAGGGTCGTGTAATACCTCTTTCGAGGGGTTTTAGATTACGGGAGTCCATTTCTGGAGTTATTTTTTGGATACGGGGTTAATGTCAAGGTCAAAATAAAGGTCAAACTAAAACTTTAATGTATTGTCGTCGCTAGTCGGCATTTCATACTTCAGTGAGGTATTCCCAATACATAACAAAATGACTTAGGCAATTAGGCAAATAATAAAGCAAAAGCAAATAAAGCAAAAATAATAATAAAATAATAATACATATAATAAAGACCGGGAGCAGGAGGGAAACAAGAGGGGGAGAGAGAGGGAAGGACAACAACAGTGGAGAACAGGGACATCGGGAGATTTGAAGAAAGGAGAGGGCTGGGTTGGGGTACACCGGATAAACAAGATGGACTGTTTGGTGAGCAAGGACTTTCAGGAAAGAAAACGGAATTTGATGGTGGATTTGGGATGGATTAACTGGTGTAGAAAAGATCAAGGTTTTGGATGGGGGAAAATAAGAGATGGTGGTGAACAGCTGTTTTAAAGACCTGGAGGGAGGAGTGGAATTAAAGAGAGTGAGGGAGTTCGTCCCAGAGGCAGGAAAAAGAGGAATGAAGGAGTGAAGGTGAGCAGAGAGTCTTGATTTAGGCAATTTAACCAGAATAGGGTTGCTGGCAGATCTTGTGCGACCTGCAACTGCAGGGATATTTGGGGAACAGAGCACAGATAGAGCTTGGGGAGCAAGTTGTTCGATAGGAGTCGGTAGAAGACGGAACGAACAGCAACCTGCCTGCGGTGAGCGAGTGAAAGTCCCTCAGAATCAGCTTCATCACGGGAGGTTCCAATGATTCTGAAAGCTTTGGATTCAACAGCATGAAGCTGACCTAGATGTGAGGCAGGAGCACCAGTCCAGTGGGGAGAGCTGTATTCCATCAAGGTGCGGATGAAAGCGTTGTGTGTGGAGAGAAGCTCAGTAGTGCCATGGAGGGACTTCAACTGGGCATCCTCCATTGTGTGGAGACTGGCTTTTGAGGCCAGCTTGGAAATGTGGTTTTCCCAGGAAAGATCATGGCAGCTAGTGAGACCCAAAAGCTTGGGTGACAGAACTTCTTCAAGAAGATTGTTGAGAAATTAGATTGAAATGTTTTCCAAACGGTATTTTCAGAGAGACATAGTGAGAATGTGAGATTTGTCAGGATTGAAAGACATGTTCCACTTGTTTGACCAGTTTGTGATTTTGTCCAGGTCTGCAGAAAGTGAGGAGGCTGCAGACTGCCGATCTGAGGGTTGAGATATGGAGCGACAGAGAGTGGAGTCATCAGCAAAAAGATAGAGATGATTTTCCAGAGTCGGAGAGATCATTAATGAAGACCAGAAAAAGCACAGGACCCAGAACACTGCCCTGTGGAACTCCAGCCTGGAAAGGAAGAGGAGATGACAGAATTCCATTTAGAGCCACACGTTGACGATGAGAGGAGATTAAGTCCACGAGTCAGGATTGGAGATTTCCAAGGATACCATAAGAGGAGAGTTTGGTGAGCAGTGTGGGGTGCCAGACCATATCGAAGGCACGTGATATGTCAAATTTCCTGTTTAGCATTGAGGACCTCCATCCATTGTTGAGACAGCAGAAGCAGCATGTCCAGAGCAGAGTGGCATGGTCTGAATCCAAATTGATGATCTGGGATCAAGCCATTGGAGAGGAGGAAGGATTTAATATCAGAAGCGATGACCTTGCTGATGATTGGGAGCATGCCGATTGGTCTGTAGTTGCAAGGATCTGTTTTTGCACCTTTTTGTGTAAAGTGGTAATGTTGCCTGATTTCCAAGCAGATGGCAGATGACCTTGAGCAAAATAGAGGGTGAGGAGAACAGTCTTTGAATGGCTTCTCAATTCCCATTTCCTCAAGCATCTTGAATAGCAGTTTTTTATTTGACCATCAATATGACTTTCACAAGGCAATATGTACCGGTGATATCGTTTCTTACATTATTAATGTTTGGGCCTCTTCTCTGAGAGACTTTTGGGATTCCTTTGTTGTAGTCCTTGATATCTCAAAAGCCTTTTACAGAGTTTGGGATCGGGGTCTGATATCCAAGCTTCCCTCTTCCGTCTTTCCTTCTTCAGTCTGCTCTCTCATATCAAGCTTTCTCTCTGACTGTCTCTCTGACCGTAAATGAATGCTTGACAATTCGGTCCTGTCTCCAACACTCTTATCTCCATAATTGGTGCTGGTTCAACATCTTCCCCTTTTCCTATCAACAGCAGTGTCCCTCAGGGTTCTGTCCTGTCTCCAACACTCTTCTTTCATTTTTCATTTTTATCAATGACCTTCTTTCTTCTACAAATAACCAAATGCACTTGTATGCTGATGACTCGACATTACATTCCTCCATGTTTTTCCCATCTGCCCCATCTTTCCTCATTCGATCTACATCTTGTTTGATCA
This sequence comes from Myxine glutinosa, assembly GCF_964187855.1. Classification (NCBI taxonomy): domain Eukaryota; kingdom Metazoa; phylum Chordata; class Myxini; order Myxiniformes; family Myxinidae; genus Myxine; species Myxine glutinosa. The sequence continues at coordinate 92,855,194 of NC_136264.1, read as the reverse complement.
CATCCACCACTTTAAATTCGGACTTGGACAAGATTTCCCTGTAGGACAAATGTAATCCGGTTAAGTTTAATGCTTCTAAAACTCAAACTCCTCCAATCTCTCTCTCTCTCTCTCTCTCTCTCTCTCTCTCTCTCTCTCTCTCTCTCTCTCTCACTCTCACTCTCACTCTCACTCTCTCTCACTCTCACTCTCACTCTCACTCTCTCTCACACTCTCTCTCTCTCACACTCTCTCTCTCTCTCTCTCTCACACTCTCTCTCTCTCTCTCTCTCTCTCTCTCACTCTCTCTCTCTCTCTCTCA
>NC_136264.1:92717392-92854693 GCF_964187855.1 Myxine glutinosa | reverse complement strand
GCTAATCTGCAAATAACTGCAAATCCCCCACTGCTCCCCTCCCCCAAGGTGTCCCCCAAGGTTCAGTTATTGGCCCCCTCCTCTTCATCCTTTACCTGTCCCCGCTCGGTCACTTAATCCGCCGTCATGGTCTCCAATTCCACTGCTTCGCCGATGACATCCAGCTTTTCATCTCCACCAAGTCCGTCTCCACCGACACCCACTCTATCCTGACAAACTGCATCACTGAAATAAAATCCTGGCTTCAAATCAACTTCCTCAAGCTTAACTGTGATAAATCTGAAATAATCATCATTGGCCCAAAAACGCTCACAAAATCCACCCATAACTTTGCCCTCAACATCGACGGTATCCCAGTATCCACCTCCCCTCACATCCGGAATCTTGGCGTCATCTTTGACCAAACCCTTTCCTTCGACAAATACACTAAACAGATCACAAAGTCAGCCTTCTTTCACCTGAAAAACATTGCCCGTCTCCGCTCATCCCTCTCCTCCACGGCTGCAGAAACCCTCATCCACGCCTTCATCACCTCCCGTCTGGACTACTGCAATAGCCTCCTCTATGGTTCACCCTCAAAAATCACCAATAAACTCCAATACATTCAGAACTCCGCTGCCCGTCTACTCACCCATTCCCGGACCTGTGACCACATCACCCCCGTCCTTTACAAGCTTCACTGGCTCCCCATCCCCAGAGAATCCAGTACAAAATCCTCCTCTTGACATACAAAGCCCTCCATAACCTGGCCCCATCCTACCTGGCTGACCTCCTCTCCAGACACACTCCCACCCGCAACCTCTGCTCTGCTGGTACCAACCTCCTGACCCCCTCCATCCGGACCAAATTCAGATCCTGGGGGGACAGGGCCTTCTCCATCGCTGCTCCCACCCTCTGGAACTCACTACCTCACACCATCAGAGACTCCTCCTCACTCACCACATTCAAAACATCACTAAAGACCCACCTGTTCAACACTGCATTCAACATTCAACCCACAGCATTTAACCCCTGACTATCTCTTCTCCTTCTCCCTCCTTTTGCTTTAAATATTTCCCTATTGATTCTTGTCTTTTTGCAATTGTTGTTTTCATGTATTGTTATGCATTATGTTTGCCATTCTGTCAAAGCGCCTTTGGGCTTCTGGAAAAGCGCTATACAAAATAAATGAATTATTATTATTATTATTAATCTATGAGGGAGGCAAAAAAAAAAAAAAAAAAAAAAGGATTCCTGGGAGATTCTGCTCTCCGTGCAGGGATAACCAACGTCACGTGTTAGCATTTGTTGCAGTTTTGACACGCGTGTCCATGTACCCATCAATTTTTTTTTTTTATTTTTTTTTTTACATTTTTGGATCACAAACGCCACCATAGTTGTTACCTGAATATGGAGTTACCTGAAGGAGTTACCTGAATCCACCATAGTTGGATTTATTGAAATCCGTTAATCTGCTCTCAAGTTGTAACACGACAGACAGACACAGCTCGTTTTATATTATTTACAGTGCATTCAGAAAGTATTCAGACCCCTTCACTTTTTTCACATTTTGTTGTGTTGCAGCCTTATGATGAAATCGTTTAAATTCATTTTTTCCCTCATCAATCTACACTCAATACCCCATAATGACAAAGAGAAAACAGTATTTTAGAAAGTTTTGCAAGAGGTATCTCTCTCTCTCTCACTCTCTCACTCTCTCTCACTCACTCTCTCTCACTCACTCTCTCTCTCACTCTCTCTCACTCTCTCTCACTCTCTCTCACTCTCATATATATGTATATACACGAGTATATATATATATATATATATATATATATATAAAATATATATATATATATATACATATATATATATATATATATATATATATATATATATATATATATATATATATATACACATACAATCTATTCAAAACCTATACAAGTCAGTTATATATGTATTACGTATGTATTACGTATATATTGTTACGGATCTCAGAGACGGCACTCCCCTTAGCAAGGGGGGGTTAATCCCCTTGGCCTGTTAAGCTGGCCGTCTCTAGTCCTGGTACTTATAACGCTCCTTTGCGGGGTGAGATTGGTCAGCGTTATTGGTCAAGGTGTTCTCCCGAATACCTTTACCAATCCCTCCGCAAAGCAGGGAGACAAGTACCGCTTGAACCACGGACAAGATTGTATGTGCCGAGCGGTTTAGCAATCCGCGACTCGAGCCGTTAGCAATTGACTAACCCGATTCTGCGCGTTGGCCAAATCGTGCCACAGGTACTCAATTGGAGACAGGACAAAAGTGATCAGGGGAAAGAAGAAACCAAAGGTAAGAAATAACAGACATTTATTAAATATTTACACCAAAACCAAAGGAAGAAACGAAAGTAATATACAGAAGAAGAAGAAGAAGAAGATACACAGGTCAGCCCTAAACAGTCTTAATTATCAACGCCCAAGACAGAACACACAGACTTACACGAAAGGGGGATAGCAGGCAGGAATGACTGGAAGCGGAAGAAGGTCCAGGTGGGACAGCACGGCTGGAAGGTCCGGGCAGAGGCATCAGCATTGAGGTCCGCTCCAGGTCCATGCTCCGGGCTGGAAGTGAACAGCCAGCGGCAGCTTCTGGTCTCGTATCTCACACGGTCAGACAATGCGAATGAAGCGCGGGATTGTCGCCATCAAACGGACCCACTCTCCTCCTTACAATGCTCCGTATCCTCGGCGGGTACCTCACTCATCTGCCGGATCACGTCTTCTCCCTCAACTCCTCATGAACCTTCTCACTCAACTCCTCATGAACCTTCTCACTCAACTCCTCATGAACCTTCTCACTCAACTGTTCAAGCAGTCCCTCTCAGCCGCTTTTATTGTTCGTGTCGGAATCAAGCCGCCGGCTCCGATGACACGCCTACCGGTTGGCTCACCGTGGCGCTGGTTGGCTGGCAAAGGGCTCGCTGACTCCACCTCTGATGATGCATCAACGTGCCACACCTTGTTCTGGTGGCCCCGCCCCCTTCTTCCTCGGTTTGACCGCATGGCTTATGGCGGCGTGGTGCCAGCAAAACAGCCCAATGCAACGGCGGCGAACGCTGCCCTACTATTACATTGCAGAGCGGGTGAGACGATTGAGGAAATTGAAAGGGGCCTATCTTATTTGATTAATGCAACGCAGATTCAACTATTGGGAACAGATCCTTAACTGAAACACACAATAATGAAATAGCTACAGAGAGGTCCTATGGTTCGCTACGTGTTGTACATGGACTAACTAGGGTGCGATCTTTAACAAAGCCAATTGATGGGGATATTTACAGGGGATCATTTATAAGGGAAACATTTACTAAAATTTACTAGTGAAGGTTCTAAAAACCGTAACAATATGTATAGGTATGTATATATGTATATATAAAAATACACACCTATACAAGTCAGCTATTCTTCATGCAATATATATATACTAGCGGGGTCACCCGTGGGAATCCCACGGGCATGGATGTGTGTGACATTTCGACATATTGAGTTAGATGCTGCACCTGCACATTCAGTTATATAAAATCGTTACTGGCAATATTGATCACATCCACAAATGATGTAATCCACACAATTTATGTACTTTACATAACGTTAATAGGAATACATGCCTGTGTAGATGGGAAATACAGTTTGTTTGAAATAAATCACAAATATCAGAAGAAAGTTTTTAAAATTTAGAACTATTCTCACTCAGAGTTAAACATCACCATAATATTATGCGGTTGCTTCAACGTTTTCGGTGAATTATATGTCATCATTGTGAGATTTTTTTGGAATTTTTTTTTTTGAAATGAGATTTTTATATTTAAAAAAATGGCAAAAAAGCATCAGAACAGCTGTGAAACAGCATCAAAACAGCAGTGAAAAAGCATCAAAACACTATCAAAACAACAGTGGAAAGCGTCAAAACAGCAGTGAAAAAGCATCAAAATACTATCAAAACAACAGTGGAAAGCGTCAAAACAGCAGTGAAAAAGCATCAAAACAGCAGTGAAAAAGCATCAAAACAGCAGTGAAAAAACAGCAGTGAAAAAGCATCAGAACAGCAGTGAAAAAACAGCAGTGAAAAAGCATCAAAACAGCAGTAAAAAAACATCAAAACAGCAGTAAAAAGCATCAAAACAGCAACAATGGTCCGGTGATTTTTCAATCACCGCAACTAAATGTGTCGGAGTAATTAACTATTTTCCTTCGTGCCCTCCTTTTGTTGCCTGAATGGTGTCACTGCAGGACCTCTGGGTAAACAACATTACGGGTGAAGATTCCACTGTGGCCATCAATTTTTCCCTGTTGGCCATTACTGACTACCTTTACCTTGACATCCTCAAATCGTTTAGCATGCGACAATGCAACATATAATTGGCCATGGCTGAAGACGGGTCTGGTAAGTAAATCCCAACTTTGTGTAATGTTTGACCTTGACTCATGTTTATTGAGAAAGAGAATGCCACACGAACTGGAAATTGATGGCGTTTGAGTACGAATGGTAGTGTTGTATCGGAAGGTGCAATACTAATCCTGGGTATAAATGTGCGTGTTCCTTTGTGACTGCCAGAAATTATTTCTCCGTCTATTATGTTTGGCAACAATCTTTTAACAACCAATCTTGCACCATTGCACAGTCCCTGTTTCGGATCAAAGTTACGGAGTAACATGATGACAGCACCATCTTTGAGACTAAGTTTGTGCAATGGCATTCCGGAAGGAGTTAATTGATTTAGGAATTCCATAGGATAATTTAGTGCCTCTTCAGGGTCATCACAGACAATGGAATTAGCGCTGAAGTACGTCTTTTCTTCCCCAGGAAATGCATCCAGTATCTCATCGTTGATCACAAATGTGGATTCATTCTTTGGACACAACACGGCTCGTTGTGCCAGCGCATCATAGTTTGAATGGATTTCGTTCAAATTACCGAAAACAGCCTCTGCTAAAGAAATGTCTTCTACACAGATACGATCAGGCAGTCGTATTAAGGGTGTAGTCCTGGTGAACAGGTGATTTTTTTTGGGGGGGGGGGGGGTTTTAGCTGAACAGTTTCCTTATAGTCTTATAAACAAGAATCATGCTATTAGAGGTCATAGAAGTACCCCTAATTATTGAAAAATTCAAATTTCAATACAATTCAATATAATATTTTGCATGAAATTTGTTATAACTTGGGAAATGCATTCCTTTCAGATTATATTTCAGAATTATATTCAGAATATCACTTCCTTTAAAATGATGAAGCCTTTTGTTTATAGGAGTAGCCATTGTGGATTTATTGAAGGACAACCAAGTTTTATCTGGTAATTGGCATAATTAGCTAATTAGTGAACATTTGACATAATTTCACAAAATCCTCTCATCAGGTAGTAGAGTAACACATGTATAATACATGTACCAAGTTTTGTGTGAAAAGAATGATAGGTGACATAGAAGATAGAAGTAGAAATGTGTTCTTTGTTTTTCCTTGTTTTTTATTGACGGTCTAATTTATGCAAATTATATGCATGTAATATGACAAAGAAGCGTTGAAACTGGTCTGAGTTAAAGCCAAGATTATATCTTTCAAGAAAAACTGAAAATTAGATATTAACTTGACTTTGTTTTTGTGTAAAGGCCTCTCAAAGGTACCTATGTAGTTTTCTCAATTTTTCACCAGTACTACACCCTTAAATCTGAGTCAGGAATTGTTTCCACAGTCCCATTTCCAACCGACAGTAACCATTTTGAGAATTCTTCGTCATCATTAGCTCTCATGTTTGATGTTAAGTTCAGCTGTTTGAACTTTGGCCACAACTTGCTACGCTTGAAGCATGTGGCGATGATTGCTGCAGGTGCAGCGCGAGGTACAATGGGCAAAACCTGCCTGAAGTCCCCACCAAGAAGTAAGACCTTTCCACCAAAAGGAATGTTGTTGCTGGTTACATCACGGAGACATCGATCAACAGCCGCTAAAGCATATGCTGGAGCCATAGGTGCTTCATCCCAAATGAATAGGTTGGCCTTTCTTAGAGCATCTGCATCTTAACTCGTAGGTGATATGTTGCATGTGGAGTTTTCCAAAATTGGCACTGGCAATTTAAATCGATGGTGCGATGTACGGCTCCCTGCTAGCAATGTTGCTGCAATGCCCGAGTACGCCATTGGAAGAACCAAACGACACTGGCCTCGCAAGATGTGCAGAAGCGTATTATAGAGAAAGGTCTTGCCACTTCCGCTCGGTCCATCAACGAAAAACAACCGGTTGCCTGTGTACTGGTCCCTACAATGAACGGCCTGTAGGACCTCATTTACAATTTGGATTTGGTCATCATTTAGTAGTTGTCTGTTGTTTTCACCTTTTTCATGTTCATCTCCCGGTACATACTGATAATCATCGCTCAAAAGATCTTCAACAGTGTCTGGAGGTACTGGTAACTGAAATGCTTCCAAGGTCTGTCCATGTCTCAGGAGGAAGGACTGTATTTCTCGCAATGCCATGAAAATACTCTGTTCCAAGATATGGCCGCTGTGCACAAAATCTTCGCAAAGGTCGTTTTTATATTTTTCCGACAGTGCCGACGTGTCTGTTGGTGTGCAGAATATGCATAGGGTTGCAAAAAGAGATCTCAATTGTTGTGGCATGGCAAAGATAACTCCATCAGCTAAGGACCTGTCCCATTCTGTATCATCTTCTGTTAAATGTAATTTCCTGGCTCCATCCTTGTATGTTTCACAAACTGCTCCATCTACGGTTCTGAGATCTTCAAATGATGTTTTACCAGGGCAGTGCAGCAGGAGTACACGAAGATGAAAGCGCTCAATGTCCATAGGGCTTGCCGAAACCATGCGTCCGATAACCTTGTTGCCGCCCCGGCGTCGAAGTTTCCATGTCTTTTGTCCATCTTCAAATACGTAATATTTTGGAATATCATGGTACAGATAACTTCGTGCCTCAGGGTCTCTCTGGTTTAACTGAAACCAAGCTGTAAGTGTTGTACCCCTATGTCGTACAATGGCTTCTTTCTCGTTACCATCCCTGAACACAACAGTCTGCAATTCAGGTAAGTGTACCGCAAGTCTGGTGATGGAATGGGACTGTTTGTGCATTTCAAATTCCATCAATCTCCATGCTGCCTCTGGGGCACTGACATATCTGCAGTCCAAATAGGTCTTTATTTCATCCACCTCCACTCTCCCACGCTCTCGAATTTCGATGCCGGCACAGTCATGTCCCTTGTACACATATTTAAATAAGTACTTTATACTCTTTATGCTTGCGCAAACCTCAATGTTGATGTGTGCTCTGTACTTCTTCAGTAAATAAGCATTGAATGGGACTACAAATTGGCAATCAACATCGGTTCCATGAACGGTTATGGTGGGTCCATTTGGGGGACGCTTGTAAAGGGCATAGCCATCTATGCTCGCAAGTGTCTCCGCAGCATACGCTTTTGGAAAGCCTTTACTGCACACTCCATCTTTCACACAAATCGAATGGCGATTTAAAGTGCCACACGGACCATGTATCATGTGAGATTTCACCAAGGAATAGATCTCTGGTGACTCATTTGAATTAGGAATTTGTGCGGAAATAATTCTGTCAATGTCTTCGGCGGTACAAATTTTATCTTCTTGGCACAGTTGTGGGCATGCGGTAGGCCACGCTTCTGATACTCGACGACGTAGAGAAATGCACGTACTTTGCCCAACACGTGCTTCTTCGTTATATCGTCGATTAACTCTTTTAATTTCAGATGAAACACGCGTGCCACTAAATCTGGTCTGCCTTCAGCTCGTTGGTGTTGTCCGATGTTTTCTTGTATCTCTGTCCATTTTGGATTACACGTGAACGTGATGAAAAGATCTGGTTTTCCGAATTTGCGAACAATGGCCATAGCATCTTGGTAGTTCTGCTGCATAGCTCTTGGACTCCCTGCAAAACTCGACGGCAAAATGACGATACGACCGACAGGACGTTGGTTATCAGCACCAACGTTCTGGACGTGGTCCAGTAGTCCTCTGTATTCCATGGCTCGAAGGGTTTCCTGATTTTGTTTGAAGTATTGCAGTCGATTTGCTTCTGCCTTGCAATATCCGTCGACAACATACTGCTGGAACAATTTCCCCGAAGAATGGATAGTGCTGAATTCATTTTGAATAGCCAGTTGGTAGGCATATAATTCACGATGAGTTACCTTGTTTCGAACCGCAGTTTGTCGCTGGTGAGGCATGTTTATCATCCATCCAGGCTCACCATGTGGAAAGAGAATGGGATATGTCATGGGATCAATGTGAGAGGAAAGTGGAGAGAGATTGTGTAAACCCTGGTCATGCAAATGAACCTGGAAATCCCTGTTTGCAGGTGGTTCACCATCTTGTCCACTAACGAAGACAGCAGCAATTTCATCAGCAGTTGGTATGTTGTAACGTCTTTGGTCGTCTGCACACAGTCGACGAAAATGCATTTCCAAGGTAGAAGGGAGGCGATCTTCAAGGACAGCTTTCCTGATTTCTTCCTGTTCACGCTCTAACATAGTCTTGTAACATGTGACATAAGGATTAACGTCAGATAGTATGTTGTGCAGTTCTGCCATCAATTCTTGCAAACATCTGTGATTCTCAGGTCGATTCATACGTTCCTTTGTAGCTTGAGCTGTATCCAAAAGAAATAATTGTGCAAATTGTGCTTGTTCATGTACATGTGATGGATGTAATGGACCACAGCGATGGTAAATTTGACCGTGGATTTTGAAACAGTACGGTCCATTTCCTGGAGGAGATGAGATCTGAGCACCCATTGATGCAAAAGCTAATGCCGAATTGTAATTCCGGATATTGTCTCGGAAGTTGCGACATTTTCCATCGTCACGCTGATAAAGTTGTTGCAGTCGAGCACGTACGGCAAATAGTGGAGGCAATTTAACTTTTCCCTTGGAACAACACAGTGTAAATCCATCCCCTTGTCCTGTTGATTCATTTGTGAAATGGTGTGCAGAACAGTACACACATGGTGACGTCATTGGACCGCAATTATGCTCTTGAACAATATTATCGGATACTTCGGCCGGATTCATTATGGCTGCGGTTGTATATGTTTGCTGAGCACTCCAACGTCTTTGTTGCTCAGCATGCCGTGCGAGTCTGTGTTGACGTTCATCGACGGTCTCATTCTCACACCTCATCGTTGTTGCAGCAGCATCCTGTGCGAGTCTGTGTTCATGTTCCTCGACTGTCTCGTTCTCCCTCCTCATCGTTGTTGCAGCAGCATCCTGTGCGAGTCTGTGTTCACGTTCCTCGACTGTCTCGTTCTCCCTCCTCATCGTTGTTGCAGCAGCATCCTGTGCGAGTCTGTGTTCACGTTCGTCGAGGGTCTCGTTCTCCCTCCTCATCGTTGTTGCAGCAGCATCCTGTGCGAGTCTGTGTTCACGTTCGTCGAGGGTCTCGTTCTCCCTCCTCATCGTTGTTGCAGCAGCATCCTGTGCGAGTCTGTGTTCACGTTCCTCGACTGTCTCGTTCTCCCTCCTCATCGTTGTTGCAGCAGCATCCTGTGCGAGTCTGTGTTCACGTTCGTCGAGGGTCTCGTTCTCCCTCCTCATCATTGTTGCAGCAGCATCCTGTGCGAGTCTGTGTTCACGTTCCTCGACTGTCTCGTTCTCCCTCCTCATCGTTGTTGCAGCAGCATCCTGTGCGAGTCTGTGTTCACGTTCGTCGAGGGTCTCGTTCTCCCTCCTCATCGTTGTTGCAGCAGCATCCTGTTCAAGTCTGCATTGACGTTCGACGACGGACTCATTCGCCCTTCTCATTCGTTTTCTTGCTGCAACCTGTTCAAGTCTGCATTGACGTTCGTCGACGGACTCGTTCTCCCGTCTCATTCGTTTTTTTGCTGCATCCTGTTCAAGTCTGCGTTCTTCATCGACTGTGTCATTCATTTTGGAAATGGAAGTTTCCACGCAACGCATGAATTGTCACGATCGTCAAGAGGAGTGTCTCGTCATCATCAAATGACAAATAAATTACATTGTGAAAATTAAAGATTTCAAATAAACCTATTTAAAGTGTTTGCGCAAATAACTAATAAATTTAAAAACGAAGAAATATCTCTCGGTAATTTACTGAACCATATTTTACTTCCGGCTAATAATGTTGAATGAAATAAAAACGAATAAATATATGTCGTTTTGTGACGACTGTCATCAAAAGTAAAAGTAATATATCTTAACGGAAAAGAAAAAGCGAATTTTAAATATATGTCGACATTTTAGGCGATGTATTTTCGTTTATCATCATGGCGCGATTTAAAAAAATATATATCACTGCATTTTCCTCTCCAATACCTCCTCACACTTTACACACACACCGGCCCATGTTTACATATACACACACACACACACACATATACACCCACACACATATACACATACACACACACACACACACGTACAGACACATATACACATATGTATCCACATATACACATATATATGCACATTATACACATATATATATATACATCTCCACACACAAACACACGCACACACACACACACACACACACACACGTACAGACACATATACACATATGTATACACATATGTATCCACATATACACATATATGCACATTATACACATATATACATCTCCACACACACACACACACACACAAACACACACACACACACACGTACAGACACATATACACATATGTATACACATATGTATCCACATATACACATATATGCACATTATACACATATATACATCTCCACACACACACACACAAACACACACACACGCACACACACACGCACGCACACACACACGCACACACACACATATACACAAGAACACACACACACACACGTACAGACACATATACACACACACATATATATACACATACACATACATACACACACACAGACATATATATATATATATACACATACACATACAACAACAACATGCATTTTAAGGCAATTTTCCCTGCTAGAGCGGGGGTTAGCCTACATACACATACACACACATATATGCACACACACACACATATGCACGCGCACACACACACACACACACACACACACACACGCACGCACGCACACACACACACGTACACGTGTCCCACATGTCCCACATGTATATATCCCACATCCCACATGTATATGCATGTTTAAAGTGTACGTGCCCTTCCCCCCCTCCCCCGCCCGGCACGCTGGGTACTTCTGATGGTAACTAATAAAATAAAAACGAAGAAATATCTCTCGGTAATTTCATGAAACTCGGTGGAATTGGATGAAATTCGCTCGGTGAATTCACTCGGTTTATTCGGTTCGGCTCGTTTCACTCGGTTTAAAGAAAAAGCGATAATGTCGACATGTTGCCGTCTGTGTCATGTTGGGTGGTGTATGATACATGTTGGGCGGTTGTTGGCGGTTGGGCGGTGTTGGGTGGTGATATGGTGTATTTTTAAAAATATATCTCTGCATTTTCCCGCGTTGCTGACAACCGAGTCTAAAACCATCAATAAAAATGAAATCAGATGGTGAGTTAGATTGGAGATAAAGGCGTGAGAGAGACTCAAGATCCGAAGGATCGGATCGGATTTTCTTCCCGTTTTTTTTCAACCGAGTCTAAAACTATGTTAGCGACTGCGAAAAATGAAATGATATATCGAATTAGAATTGAAATAAACCTGTGTGAGAGAGAAAGACAGCACGGGCCTAACTAAACAGGCCTCAAAGCTATTCGAGAAGGAGGAGTGGGTGGAGCTACTCTGCAAACCGAGTAAGCCACACCCCGGACAGACGTCCAACAGACAGACAGACAGACAGAATCATCTATGGCTATTAAAATATATATATATGTATATATATATATATATGTATATATATATATATATATATATATATATATATATATATATATATATATATATATATATATATATATATATATATATATATATATATATATATATATATATATATGTTGTTACGGCCCGCGGATAAGATGTTATGTTTGCCGAGCGGAGGCCCCGCGGTCGTACAGTTTCCCCGATTCACCCGATCCCCGAACGTTGGCCAGATCGCGCCACAGATATTCAATATGGAAAACTCTAAAGCGACCGAATGTAAAGAGGAAGAAGAAGACGTACAGAAGAGTAACGGGATTTATTATTTACACACACAAGCAAAAGGAGCAGTCAAAGTTATTTACAGGGAACATGGAAAAAGCAGGTGACAGTGAAAATACTAGTTTATACAAACTTAATTAAATACCCAGGACAGAACAAACAGAGACGGACTCACACGAATGGGGAATGGAGGCAGGAACGATTGGCTGGACCGGGAGGAAGGTTCAGCTCGGACCACAAGCTGGAAGGCTTTGCAGGGCGCACAGCAACCCCGGCCTCGTCAAGCTGGGAGCGAGCAGGGTGACGTCGTGCACTTCTCTCAAGGCTTCCCCGCGCTTCTCTCTCGCACTTGTGTTAAAGGCTTCCTTCTCGCTTCTCTTCCCTCCTTGCGCACTTCTCTCTGAAGCTCGTCTCTTTGCAGAACTGAGAACTCATCTCCTTGGGGAGCGTCCCGCGGCGGGTTATATAGGCCCCGCCCCTCAACCTTCGCGAACCTCCTCGATCGCTCTTCCTCCGCCCTCTCAAACCAAACCCCTCGTGCTTGGTTGGTTGTTTCGGGGCTGGCTCACTCATCCCCTCTATGACGAGGTGGAGACACGCCCTTCTTCTCCGAGCCTACCTCGTGGCGAATGGAGTCGCGGAGGGAACAGTTGGCAATTGCGGTTTTTGGGAATGGGAATGAAAGGGGATCTACTCTGATTTCACTTGGTGCAATGGAGTGTCATTTTAATGGAAGACAAGGCCTTACCCTGATACACATAATAATGATATAACTATCGAACAGGGGTATTCTATGATTGGCTGACGTGTATGCTTTATGGAATTAACTACCGGAACGCCCTTTGATCTTTACACAACACTGGAGGCAGGAGGGGCCAGAATCAAGCTATATTACACAACAATTTACCATACAATACAACACAATAAAAAAAACACAATCCTCAATTTCCGCAACACTGCACCCTCCTCCTCTTAGGCACGTCCCGGGCCTATAACTTTAATTTAGTGTGACACGTAGGTGTAGTTCCCTCTACTTTTAACCTGACCCTGAGTGCGACAGTTTTAAAACATAAATAAATATGTCCCGCTGCTCCATTGTACCCTACCTAACAGACTCACGCCCACAGCTAACCGAATTGCGGAATGGTCTTCAAACTATACACTGACGGTGGGGAGCATTATTTACAATTGACGCTACTTTTATTTACAAAACGCAACCCAGGACCTGTGATTGTTCTTTCTGGGGGGAGACAGTCTGCTCTGCATCGACGCACCATGAAAGCACCCAAAACGCACCAAAGCACCCTCAAGCACCAATCGGTGCACAGTCATCACTGTTCATCAATAAAAATAAATCGACAACCCCTAACCCTGCAGGTGGTCTCTTGCTCTTCGGCTCCCTCTGCTGGCTCTTGCTCTCTTCCAGATGTTGTCATTTCCCTTTGCTGGCGGCCTATTTGCACTATTAAAATGCACCCAACGTGTCCATTTTTATTTTTTTTATTTATGGCCCACAGGGCCGACTAGTGTGGTTCACCTGTGGGGCATCGGTGCCCTGTGATCAAGGTCCGCCAGCAAGATTTCGGGCCTTCATGGCCGGTTCCAGCAGAGGGGCCATGCCCCAGCCCATGGGGTCCATCAGTGGTGCTCAGCCTCAGACATGTGGTCCATAATGTGGTGCATCGATGCAGACAGCTGGTTCTGGGGGTTCCGGGCGCACAATGGCGGACTCACGCACGCTCCCCTCGGCGCCCAGTGGCGCACAGGTCCTCATGTGGGAGACAAAGGGGGGGGAGAGACAGATGAGCGAGGGGTAAGGTCACAAGGGTACACATCAAACAAGGCAATGCAAGGCGAAATGCGTACGGAGAGCGAAGTGAGAAAGCTCGTCCCTACCGTACGTCACCCCCCCTGTCACCTACACTACCCTTGCCCTTACCCCATATGTACAAAATCTACACATTTACAAATTCGTCACTACTGTCACATCTTCCCCATATTTCCCCTATACCAAATTCGTCTCCACAATCCCTCTAACCAAAATTTGCCATCACCTAATTCATCATCAATCCTCATAAGGAGGAAGAGATGGAACACAAAGCACAATGTCACACCCACGTCATGATGCGTCTCACAATCCAAAACATTTGCATCATAAAAATAATAAAAACAACCTGGCATGGTATGGAGTACCTGTCACCTCAGGTGAGTGGATGCAGATGGTGCAAGGAGATTTTCATCCTAACTACTTTCTAAATGACATTAACACACTTTACACTACCCGGGGTCTTTCCCTGCCAATCCATTGGCCAACTTACACTATGGGTTCTAAAAACTAATTCCCATTGACCAAACTGTGGTGCTTCTCAATTTGGGGTCACACTCCCCCGATTCATTTCCCTGTGCCCTTGCACAATTTCTGGGCTGGGTCGTGCAGCTCTCCCAGCAGGTCTACCCACCTGCACACCACCACTGCAGTTGCCACCCAAGCTTACCTCGCTCCTCACCCTAACCAATCTAACTGGGGAAGGCCCCTCCTGGCTCTGTCACCCCTCGGTGCCCTCTGGCACTGGGCTACCCGGGTCCGTCCTCCGGATCCTCGGGCCCCATCCACAACAACTCTACCGGCTCCCAGAGCCCACCTGCGGCCTCACCTGGCCGACATCCTCACAGTGGTGGAGTGCCCAAACAAACTACACACACTAACAGGCTACACGCCCAGCCATTTCCACAACACTAATGCACCCATCCAAATACCATTCTTTCACCCGCACCACAGATGCCAATATCCAACCACAATTTACCTGTACCCTCTACCTAACACTTACACTACCCGCCCCGGGTATTCGTGATGGGGGTCCACTCTTCCCCCATTCACACCTTCGCACCATCCACTCCACTCCACAATTTCCACCATACTCACTCCACGACCATCCATTCCAATACTCCATATATTCCATACCATTTATTCCATACAACCATTCTCCATTCACCTGTAGTTGCACACCTGTGCAATCACACCCGGTGCCACCTGCACCCTCCTTCGTCCCTGGACCATTTGGTCAGCACAATACTCATCACCATCACTCACTCCATCACTGCTCCATACACCTGTTCAGTTGCACACCTGTGCAATCACACCTGTTCCTCACACACTTTTCACCATACACTTCTGAATACACTTCCAACACTCACACGGCATCATCTAAACTACCTGGTGCCCTGCTAACTTAGTGCTCCCCGTCTTCCCTTTAAACTAAGCACATACCACGTCATTATCATCCACACTAATCTACCTGCGTCCCCACTACAGGTATCATTGTCACTAACTAATCTTAACGTTACCTATTGTCATCTTCTCTAGATCCCTATCATTATATCCTAACCCTCCCGGGCTAGTTTTCACTGCCAAACCCCATAAGTCTAGTGCTCCTTTGCCCCCCGGTGTGAGGGATGGTGGATTGGCCATCCCACCACATCGGGCATCTCCCACTACCAATTTGGCTCGTCCAAATCCAACAAATCAAAAATTTGCCAATCCTCTGCCAATTCTATTCACTTTTCTAAATTTCGGATCAAAAACACTATCAGTATTATCATCATCACAGTCCGCTATATCCTAGCCTCGGTGCGTCATGACATCATTAAACTCGGCTTCATAAAGCCGAGCAATGAATTCGGGGGGTTTGGTCGCCTGCAGGTTGAATCCGTCCGGCTTTCGGTTCAAGGGAGGTGGTTTGGTCGGGCCGAGATTCCACGCACCATCTCGGCACGGCACCTTACGGTCCCGGGCCCGATGACTGAGGCTCGCCCGGTCGGAACCCCGTCCCCACGAGGGGGCACCGTGCCGCTTCCTCCCTCTCGCCCTTGAACCGGACCGGTCGCCTCGCCCGACAAGGCCCGGACTCGACCGTGCAGGGCGGGGCCAAGCCCGAATCGGCAACGACGCTTCGAAGAGAAGCGACGCAGCTTCGATCCGCGCCGGGCCTGGCATCCAACAAAGCACACCGCGCCCCGAGTGCTCGCATCGGCTATCCGTCGCTCTAACCGCTAACCCGGTTACCGTCGATGCTTCACCTGCATGCTCACACGCATACGCTACCCCTTTCACCCTCACCGAGCTCGGTGCTCCAACGCCGTCCGTACATTCCACCAACGCACTCCCTGTTACACACCACACCTCTCGCGCACACTCACCGTTCGCACACTCTTTTAACACACCTCGCGCACCGTCTTGCGCACTCTCCCTCGGTACGTACTCCGTACCACTCCCCATGGGCGTGCACTCTTGCATCCACCCACTACCGCGCTCCGATGTGCTCCCTCGCACTCGCGCTACTACCAACTCAGGTGTGCTTTCTCGCACACCCTCGCCGTTCATCCCATACGTGCATCCTCGCACCCGCTCCACCACCACATTACTCTCCGTGTCACACTCCGTACACCCCGACGTGCATTCTCGCTCGCACTCGGTTTCACTCCCACGCTTTATAACACACCCACTCGCCGACGCACACTTTTTCCTCACACGCGTGCCATTTCCACTCACACGGGACCCCTCACCAATGCCCGGATGCTTCCTCGATCCCAAGCGCGCGAAAATTCTTTTGTCGCCAGACATCCTCTTACAACATCTCCCCGTACAATACACAGCACGACTCACCTGGGGGATTCCCTTCTCCACGCGCACCTGCAAATCTTCATTTGGGTTATTAAGTACAGCATCGTGATGTGAGCAGGGACTTTGAGCATAATCCATTTCTCCCTGCAATTCCCGGGCTACCTCCGTCGTCTCTTCAATTTTAATTCCCAGCACTTTTTCTTTATTCACCTCGACGACCGCTGGCTTTAATAAAACACCCTCCTCTACCTCAGCGGTCGCCGGCTGCTCCAAACCCCATGTCGCGATTTCTACCCCGGTCCAGTTACCCGTGCTTTTCTCAACTTCGTTCAACCAGTGCTTCTTGACCTGCTTTACCTCGTCGTGCACCGATGTGCCTCTCCCGCCTCCCATGCCGTCTACGATCTCCCCCATTTTTTTTATGCTGTCGTTTATTCGCTCCCGATATCCCTCCGGGTTGTCCCTTGCTTCCTTCCTCCTTTTTTTCATGTCGATTCCCTGGGTAGCCATCATTGCATCCAATCCCCTACTGTCACCCTTCATAGATGCCATGAAATGCGTCATAAATAGGCAAAAGTCCATTGGCACTGCGGGCTCGGCTGCCGCGACCACGGGCACGGCTAAATTTGGTGCCGCAACAACCATGTGCGCGAGGACGCCATTTTGTGCGCCTGATACCTCCTCAACCACATTGCCAATGTTCTCCTCCTCTCTTTCCTCCACATACATTTCCCCGAGGTCCTGGGTCGATTCTACCCCGTCTATCTCTCCCACCGACATCCCGTCGCCTTGACCAGCCATGGCGCGATTTCAAAATTTGGGTTTTTCTTTAAAACAACACAAATTTTGGCAGCTCATAATTTTGAGCGCGTTAAGCGCGCTTCGGGTCCGACCCCGCTCCCGACACCAATTGTAACGGCCCGTGGATAAGATGTTATGTTTGCCGAGCGGAGGCCCCGCTGTCGTGCAATTTCCCTGATTCACCTGATCCCCGAACGTTGGCCAGATCGCGCCACAGATATTCAATATGGAAAACTCTAAAGCGACCGAATGTAAAGAGGAAGAAGAAGACGTACAGAAGAGTAACGGGATTTATTATTTACACACACAAGCAAAAGGAGCAGTCAAAGTTATTTACAGGGAACATGGAAAAAGCAGGTGACACAGTGAAAATACTAGCTTATACAAACTTAATTAAATACCCAGGACAGAACAAACAGAGACGGACTCACACGAATGGGGAATGGAGGCAGGAACGATTGGCTGGACCGGGAGGAAGGTTCAGCTCGGACCACAAGCTGGAAGGCTTTGCAGGGCGCACAGCAACCCCGGCCTCGTCAGGCTGGGAGCGAGCAGGGTGACGTCGTGCACTTCTCTCAAGGCTTCCCCGCGCTTCTCTCTCGCACTTGTGTTAAAGGCTTCCTTCTCGCTTCTCTTCCCTCCTTGCGCACTTCTCTCTGAAGCTCGTCTCTTTGCAGAACTGAGAACTCATCTCCTTGGGGAGCGTCCTGCGGCGGGTTATATAGGCCCCGCCCCTCAACCTTCGCGAACCTCCTCGATCGCTCTTCCTCCACCCTCTCAAACCAAACCCCTCGTGCTTGGTTGGTTGTTCGGGGCTGGCTCACTCCTCCCCTCTATGACGAGGTGGAGACACGCCCTTCTTCTCCGAGCCTACCTCATGGCGAATGGAGTCGCGGAGGGAACAGTTGGCAATTGCGGTTTTTGGGAATGGGAATGAAAGGGGATCTACTCTGATTTCACTTGGTGCCATGGAGTGTCATTTTAATGTAAGACAAGGCCTTACCCTCATACACATAATAAAGATATAACTATCGAACAGGGGTATTCTATGATTGGCTGACGTGTATGCTTTATGGAATTAACTACCGGAACGCCCTTTGATCTTTACACAACACTGGAGGCAGGAGGGGCCAGAATCAAGCAATATTACACAACAATTTACCATACAATACAACACAATATAAAAAACACAATCCTCATTTCCACAACAATATATATATATATATATATATATATATATATATATATATATATATGTATATTGTTACGGACCGCAGATTAGATGTTATTTTGACCGAGCGGTGGTGTAACCACGGCCGAACAGTTATTCCCCGACTAAAACCCGATTCAACCCAAACGTTGGCCGTATCGCGCCACAGCTACTCAATCGGGAAAACTCTAAAGCGACCGAATGCAAAGAGGAAGAAGACGTACAGAAGAGTAACGGGATTTATTATTTACCCACACAAGCAAAAAGGAGCAGTCACGATTATTTACAGGGACATGAGACGCAGGTGACACAGTGAATTCCTTATACAAGCTTAATTACCTACCCAGGACAGAACAAACAAAGACACTGACTCACGCGGGGAATTGCAGAGTGGATTGCTGGAAGGAGTTGTGTGGCTGGAGGGGGGGGGGGGGGGACGGCACGGAGCTGGCTGGAGCTTGATCCCGCACGGGACGTCGGGCTGGACCTCGACGGCCGCTGATTAGGCTGGGCCAAATCAGGGGTGATTTTCAATTTTTCATACTACAAGGTTGTAATTTACCTAAAAGTTGTGGCTGGTAACAGAAACAAAACCATGAAATTTTTTTTCAAAAATATTGACGTCTTACGGTAAAACAGCCCGTTACCATAGCAACCGTTACAGACGACTCAAAAAATTCTTAAAATCGATGATTTCTCAGGCTGTGTGTGACCCCCAGAGTTGATTCTGGTACCAAAAGATTCAGAATTGAAAGCCAAGGATGATTGGATAGCTTAACAATGTCTGTGACACAATTCAATACAACTTTTATCCCAAAAACTCATTTTTATCTCAAATTTAAGGCATTTGTTTGAAAAAAAAATGAAAATTTTGCTTTTTAATCATAGGATAATCATTAATCAGACCTATAGTCAAATTAAATGTACTTTAAATTAACTTTTGTCATTGATTAAGCTTTTTTGTCTCAAATTTAAGGTCTGACATTGAACATTGATAACAAAATAAAAAACCTAGTCCCAATTGTAATCAATGGAGGCCAATGACTTCTTAGTCACAACCTCAGTGGATGTTGCCAGTCCATGCAGCTTCTCCCTGACGCCCTTCACAACCCTGTATAGAGCCTGGAGCTGCGCCTCAGATGTGGGGGCCTTGTTAGTGTTCAAATCTGTGGCGAGTCCAAGTGTCCGCTCTGCTGCGTCATTGACAACTGGGAGTTTGGCCACAACTTCCTTGCCATGACGATAGCTGTCTGAGGTGGGCCACTGTGCAACGGGGAGCTTGACAAAACTGGAGTCAATACCCAAGAGTTCAAACATGCTCCAAGAGTCGTAACCAACAAAGTCTTTGAGGGCTTTACTCCCCAATTGCTGTGAGGCTGGCATCTCCTGTATCATGTTATGTGCAGTCCCATGGTACCTGAGCATAGCCCTTCTCATAGTCTGCTTGTCAGATGACGTTCTGTCCGAGAAGAGTGCCAAAGAGACCAATCTCTCTGAGAGGTACCACAAATGGTTTTGTAGCTTCTCTCGGGCCACAGTCACAAAGGACAGAAATTTGGCAGGCCACTTTGTTGGATTCTTTGCGATACTGGCCTCAGCCTTGAGGAGGTTCTTCATAAGGTACATGTCGTTAGATGGTGCATCTGCAGCACTGGTACATGTCAACCACGCTTTAGTGTAGAAGACTGACATGAATGCAGCGAGACTGGTTATGTCTTCCAGCTCTTCGGGTGTGTAGATATCTCCCAGCTGCCAACGGAAGAGTGCCACCTTTATAGTGTATAAAGTCTTGCTCATCCAACGGGCGTGGTGGAATGCCCCAGGAGCTTTGATAGTGATGATCCTCATACCATCAGGGACAGTCCCTCCAAGAAACAGCAGTGTGAGGTGTGCCAGCTCCAGGTAGTCGTGTCGAAGAGTCTCCTTTGTGCTATTGTCCATCCACGTCTGAAGGAAGGTGATGGTGGCATGTACATGGCCAGCCAGCTCTCTCTGTTGAGCAGACACCTCGACCAATGTGTAGTTGCCCTGGTCCAATTCACTCCAAGTGTTGAGCAGTCGCTTGAACAGCTGTTCATTAGGTCCTGTGGTGGGGCCATACACTATTGAGCAAGACGCCCCTCCAACCAATTCGTGGATGTGGTGCCGACACGCCAGTTGCAGAAGACTCCTGCCAAACTCAGTCTCCAGTCTTACTACGACTCCACTCTTGACCCCAGAGTTCACTGCCGTTGTATCGAAGACAAGAGCGCCTATCCTTGATGTGTGCAAGAGCGCCTTGAACGCCCTGATGAATGGTTACAGTAACAACCGAAAGCAGGCATTAAAATTAACTAGGACGTGCCCGCACTTACGTGCTTGCCCGTACGTGCTTGCCCGTACGTGCGTGCAAAAAAACATGCGTGCAAACAACAACAACAAAAAAAAACTTTGAAACCACGCGGCAGTAACGACCACAGAACCCCCCCCCCCCCCCCTCTATTTACATGAAATGGTTTGGTCCATTCGCAAAGCCAGTAACGACCACAGAACCCCCCCCCCACCTCTATTTACATGAAATGGTTTGGTCCATTCGCAAAGCCAAAGCGAACGGCTTGCGAGTACGGTGACCATACCTTGGGAACCACTTGTCCGATTAATTTCAAACCTTGAAAAGGCACATCCTCGGGTCCCCAGCAATATACCTGGCAAGTTTCAAGTATATCGGACCGGTAGTTGTCGAGAAACAGCGGTCACAGACAAACACACACACACACACACACACACAGACACACAGAGATTACTGGAATTATAGATAGACTAGGACGTGCCCGTACGTACGTGCTTGCCCGTACGTGCGTGTAAAAAAACATGCGTACAAACAACAACAAAAAAAAAAAGACTTTGAAACCACGTGGCAGTAACGACCACAGAACCCCCCCCTCTATTTACATGAAATGGTTTGGTCCTTTCGCAAAGCCAGTAACGTCCACAGAACCCCCCCCCCCCCCTCTATTTACATGAAATGGTTTGGTTCATTCGCAAAGCCAAAGCGAACGGCTTGCGAGTACGGTGACCATACCTTGGGAACCACTTGTCCGATTAATTTCAAACCTTGAAAAGGCACATCCTCGGGTCCCCAGCAATATACCTGGCAAGTTTCAAGTATATCGGACCGGTAGTTGTCGAGAAACAGCGGTCACAGACAAACACACACACACACACACACACACACACACACAGACACACATACACACAGAGATTACTGGAATTATAGATAGATGATTGTAAGCTGCTTTTGTTAACTTTTTTTTATTGAAATGAAGATGGCCAAATTTAAACAACGTTATAACAGTTATAAAAACTGGACAATACAAGGTTGTAAAAGACAATTTAAAGTAAATTTAATCTGATTAATGCTTATGCTATGATTAAAAAGCAAAATTTTCAATTTTTTTCCATAAATATGCTTGAAATTTCAGACAAAAATCAGTTTTTTGGATAAAAGTGGTATTGAATTGTGTCACAGACATTGTTAAGCTATCCAATCATCCTTGGCTTTCAATTCTGCATCTTTTGGTACCAGAATCAACTCTGGGGGTCAAACACAGCTTGAGAAATCGTCAATTTAGGCATTTTTTGAGTCGTCTGTAACTGTTGCTATGGTAACGGGCTGTCTGACCGTAAAACGTCAATATTTTTGAATTTCTTTTTCATGATTTTGTTCCTGATACTCACTCACAACTTTTAGGTAAATTACATTGAATTAGGAAAATCACCTCCGATTTGGCCCAGCCTACCGCTGATGCCACCGAGCCTGTCGTGTGCGCGGAGTCACGGGTCGGAGCTGCTTGTCTCAGTAAAAGCGCATCTGCTCTGGCGACCCAGCTCTTTCTTTGGACTCAGTAAAAGCGCAACTCTCTGACGACCCAGCTCTTGTCTCCTCCCTCCTTGTCTCAACTGCTTCGGGAACGCCCCGCCGGCGGGTTATATAGGCCCCGCCCCTCAACCTTTGCGAACCTCCCCCAAACGCTCTTCCTCCGCCCTCTCAAGCCAAACCCCTTGTTCATGGTTGGTCGAGTGGGGCTGGCTCACTCCTCCCCTCTCTGACGAGGTGGGGACCCGCCTTTCTTCCCCAACCCTGCCTCGTGGCCAATGGTGGTTGAAGAAAACCGCCCAAAATGCAGTTGGCCATCGAAATGAAATGAAAGGGGACCTATTCTTATTTCACTTGGTACAATGGAGTATTTAAGTTAATGGGAGACACAGCCTTACCCGAAGACACATAATAAGATATAAGCTATCGAACAGGGGCATTCTATGATTGGCTGACGTGTATGCTTATGGACTAATTACCGAGACGCCCTTTTTACCTTTATACAACTCTGGAGGCAAGAGGGGCCACATCCAACCAATGGTACACAGCAGTTTACCACAATCCAATACACACAATCAAAAAAATGCCATCCTCATATCCGCAACACTGCACCCTCCTCCTCTTAGGCACGGCCCGGGCCTATAACTTTAATTTCGTGTGACACGTAGGTGTAGTTCCATCTACTTTTAACCTGACCCTGAGTGCGACAGTTTTAAAACATAAATAAATGTGTCCCGCTGCTCCATTGCACCCTGCCTAACAGACTCACGCCCACAGTTAACCGAATTGCGGAATGGTTTTCAAACTACACACTGACGGTGGGGAGAATTATTTACAATTGACGCTACTTTTATTTACAAAACTAACCCAGGACCTGTGATTGTTCTTTCTGGGGGGGAGACAGTCTGCTCTGCATCGACACACCATGAAAGCACCCATAACGCACCAATACACCCCCAAGCACCAATCGGTGCAGTCACCATTGTTCATCAATAAAAATAAATCAACAACCCCTAACCCTGCAGGTGGTCTCTTGCTCTTCGGCTCCCTCTGCTGGCTATTATTATTTCTTCCAGTTGTTGTCACCTTCTTTGCTGGCGGCCTATTTGTATTAAAACTTGCACCCAACGTGTCCTTTTTATTTATTTATGGCCCACCAGGCCGACTACGTGTGGTTCACCTGTGGGGCATCGGTGCCCTGTGGCCAAGGTCCGCCAGCAAGATTTCGGGCCCTCATGGCCGGTTCCAGCAGAGGGGCCATGCCCCAACCCATGGGGTCCATAAGTTGTGCTCGGCCACAGACATGTAGTCCATCATGTGGTGCATCGATGCAGACAGCTGGTTCTGGGAGTTCCGGGCGCACAATGGCCGACTCACGCACGCTCCCCTCGGCGCCCAATGGCGCACAGGTCATGTGGGAGAAAAATGGGGAAAGACAAATGAGCGAGGGGTAAGGTCACAAGGGTACACATCAATAAGGCAATGCAAGGCGAAATGCGTACGGAGGGCGAAGTGAGAAAGCTCGTCCCTACCGTACGTCACCCCCCTGTCACCTACACTACCCTTGCCCTTACCCCATATGTACAAAATCTACACATTACAAATTCGTCACTACTGTCACGTCTTTCCCATATTTCCCCTATACCAAATTCGTCTCCACAATCCCTCTACTTCAAAATTTGCCATCACCCAATTCATCATCAATTCTCATAAGGAGGAAGAGATGGAACCTCAAGCACAATGTCACACCCACATCATGATGCGTCTCACAATCCAAAACATTTGCATCAAAAATAATTAAACATGGCATGGTGTGGAGTACCTGTCACCTCAGGTGAGTGGATGCAGATGGTGCGAGGAGACTCCAATCCTAACTATCCTCTTAATGACTTTAACACACGTTACACTACCCGGGGTCTTTCCCTGCCAATCCATTGGCCAACTTACACGATGGGTTCTAAAAACCAATTCCCATTGACCAAACTGTGGTGCTTCTCAATTTGGGGTCTCACTCCCCCGATTCATCTCCCGGTGCCCTTGCACAATTTCTGGGCTGTGACATGTAGCTCTCCCAGCAGGTCTACCCACCTGCACACCTCCACCACTGTAGTTGCCACCCGAGCTTACCTAGCTCCTCGCCCTAACCTATCTAACTGGGGAAGGCCCCTCCTGGCTCTGTCACCCCACTCGGTGCCCTCTGGCACTGGGCTACCCGGGTCCGTCCTCCGGATCCTCGGGCCCCATCCACAACAACTACTACCGGCTCCCAGAGCCCACCTGCGGCCTCACCTGGCCGACATCCTCACAGTGGTGGAGTGCCCAAACCAACTACACACACTAACAGGCTACACGCCCAGCCATTTCCACCACACTAATGCACCCATCCAATCACCATTCTTCCACCCGCACCACAGATGCCAATATCCAACCACAATTTACCTATACCCTCTACCTAACACTTACACTACCCGCCCCGGGTATTCGTGATGGGGGTCGACTCTTCCCCCATTCACCCCTTCGCACCATCCACTCCACTCCATAGTTTCCACCATACTCACTCCATGACCATCTATTCCAATACTCCATATATTCCATACCATTTATTCCACACACCTGTTCCTCATACCTGTTGTTGCACACCTGTGCACTCACACCTGGTGCCACCGGCACCCTCCTCCTCTTCCTGGACCAGTTGGTCAACACAACACACATCACCATTACTCACTCAAACACTGCTCCATACACCTGTTCAGTTGCACACCTGTGCAATCACACCTGTTCAATCTCACCTGTTCAATCCTCAAACACACGGCATCATCTCATCTAACTACTCCCCTCTGAAACTTGCGCTTCCCAGTCGCCCCTTTAAACTATTGCGCTCCCTCGTCATTATCATCCACACTAATCTACCTGCGTCCCCACTACAGGTATCAGTCACTAACTCATCTTAACGTTACCTAATGTCATCTCTAGGGCCCTACACACATATATCCTAACCCACCCGGGCTAGTTTTCACTGCCATCAACCCCATAAATCTAGTGCTCCTTTGCCCCCCGCTGTGAGGGATGGTGGATTGGCCATCCCATCACATGGGGCATCTCTTACTATAAATTTTGCTCGTCCAATTTCAACAAATCAAAAATTTGCCAATCATCTGCCAATCACTGTACCATTACCAATCATCACTCTGCCAATCCATTGCCAATCATCAATTTTTGCCTTTTTCTAATTTTGGGTCCAAAACACTAACCTCATCATTACAGTCTACTTACTAATGCCTCTCGGTGCGCCAATTCACTTCTACAGCCCGGCTTCGTAAAGCCGAGCAATGAATGCGGGTTGTTTGGTGCCAGCGGCTGGATACGTCCCGCATTCGGTGCAGGGAAGGACGCTTACCCGGGCCGAGATCCCACACACCACCTCGGCACGAAGCCATCCCATGGCCCGACCTCGACCTGCCGGAACGTCTCAACAAAAAGGGGTCGCCATGAGGACCCTTCCTATCGGGCTGCCCGCTCCGCCTAGTGGAGCACGGACGCGGCCGTTCAAAGCGAGGCACAGCGTGGATCACGTACGGCGGTCCTTTCGAACCCGCCGTGGTTCGGATCCCCGCTGGACCTCGCGGCACGCGAAGCTGCCCGACGCGCACCGAGGGCCCGATTCGGCTAGAAGTCGCTCTAACCGCTAACCCGGTTACCGTCGATGCCTCACCTGCATGCTTACACCCCGCAGCCCATTCCTTGCTCAAACATCCAGCTGTTCCCATGCTCCTCGTCATTGCACCTTCTCTTACACACCCAGGTGCACTCATTCCGCTCAGACTTGGTCACACACCTTGGCACACATTCGTCGTTCGCACACCTCACCAACACACCTCTTCGCGCCCCCTCCTCGGTCACCTCCTCTGTGACAACCACAGGTGTGCTCTCACTCGCACACCCAACCACGTGCCTCACTACCAACTCAAGTGTGCATTCCCACACACGCTCTACCATTCCAGGTGTGCATCCTTCCATTCCAGGTGTACATCCTCTCTCACCTGTCACAACCAACTCACGCTCCGTGTCACTCTCACTACTTTCCCCACCACTCTTGACAGCGCACTCACCCTTACTCTCGACAGCGCACTCTTTCCTCATGCACCCGTCCGTTACACACCTTTCTCGCGCACACTCTTGCGCACACTCTCCCGTTACACCCTCTGTAACACTCACCACAGGCATGCATTCTCCCTCACTCTTGACAGCGCACTCTTTCCCCATGCACCCGTCCGTTACACACCTTTCCCGCGCATCCTCCTGCGCACACTCTTTCGTTACTTCCTCCGTAGCACTCACCACAGGCATGCATGCTTCCGTTACATCCTCTGTAACACTTCTCACTACGCGCTTCCATGTGCTCCCACGCACACGCGCTACGACCGACTCTCTCTCGACAGCACACTCACTCCTCGGCGCGCACTTTTTCCTCACACACCCCATGGTCGGACATTCTCGCACACCTCTTTTTTCGCACACCGTACCTGTCGCACACTTCACCAATGGCCTCTCACGAACACCCGGGTCCACATCAACCCCCAAGCCGACTGAAGCTTTCCTCACATCATGTACATTTCCACGTATATCGCCACTCACCTTGGCACCTCGTCTCCGCACCTCCTTCGCCACCTGAAAACTCTTTATTTGGTTAGTGAGCACACCATTATGATTTGAGCACCGACCTTGCACATATTCCATCACCTCCTCCTGTATTTCTCTCTTAGTTTCTGTCCGTCTCTTCTTAATTTCACTCACCTCTTCTTCTACTTCCTCTAATTTTTGCTTCACCTCTTTTATTTCCCGGTGCGTCTCCTCAAGTTCATCCTCTAAGGCTACCTTGACCGTTTCTATGTGCGTCCTCACCTCTCGGTCCTTCGTCTCCATTACTTCTGTCACCTCTTCCAACCTCGTTGTCAGTCCCTCACGTACCATCTGACATTGACTCTGTGTCACTATTAAGTCGTCCTTGATGTCTCTTTGTGTCGCTTTCAACCCTCCTAATACCGCAGTGTTCCTTTGAACCTGCTCCACTAACTCCGTCTGTCCCACCGTCAGCTGTTCCACCTCCTCCGTCAGGCCCTCTATGCCCCCTTGTAACTTTGCCGTCCCATTTCTCACCTCTTTCTCCATACGCTTTTCACCTCGCTTTACCTCCTCGCGTACCCCCGAGACCTCCTCACTTACACCTCGTCGTATCTCCTCTTTCATCTCCTCCATCTCTTTTGTAGATGCCACCCTCATCTGTCCCAATTCATCCCTCTGAGCATCCAATTTACTTTCTAACCCGAATTTCACCTCCTCTATCTGGTTCCCCATCTGTTCGATTTCCCGGCGGATTGCTCCCCTATTTCCCGCAATTTGTCTTCCATCCTATTTTCTAACCCCATTAACCCATTTTTCACCCCCTCTATCTGATTCTCCTGGGCAGCCATTCTATTTTCCACCCCCGTTAACCCATTCTTTACCTCTTTTATCCCATTGTCTAACCCCTCAAATTTTTTTCCTAATCCCTCACCGGTGCCCCTCGCTTCATCCCTCATTACCCCCAATTGCTCACTCTGAGCCCTCATTTGCTCACTCTGAGCATCCATCCGGTTCCCCATTTGTCCCATAAGGGCCCCCATCATTCTGTTTTCCATTTTTTCACTATTCGCCCTTATTCTGTTTTCCATTTCTTCCATACTGTCGTTTTTTTTCTGCATTTCCACCATGAATTGGGCCATGAAGGCTTGTATTTGGGCCGCGCTCATTGGTTCCGCGGCCATGGCCCCCTCAACCACGTGCGCGACAGCGCTATTTTGTGCGCCTGATACCCCCTCAACCACATTGCCTATGTTCTCCTCCTCCCTTTCCTCCACATACATTTCCCCGAGGTCCTGGGTCGATTCCACCCCGCTTATCTCTCCCACCGGCATCCCGTCGCCTTGACCAGCCATGGCGCGATTTCAAAATTCGGGTTTTGCTTTAAAACACAAATTTTCAGCAGCTCGTAATTTTGAGCGCGTTAAGCGCGCTTCGGGCCTCGTATCTCACTCCCCGACACCAATTTGTTACGGACCGCGGATTAGATGTTATTTTGACCGAGTGGTGGTGCAACCGCGGCCGAACAGTTATTCCCCGACTAAAACCCGATTCAACCCAAACGTTGGCCGTATCGCGCCACAGCTACTCAATCGGGAAAACTCTAAAGCGACCGAATGCAAAGAGGAAGAAGACGTACAGAAGAGTAACGGGATTTATTATTTACCCACTCAAGCAAAAAGGAGCAGTCACGATTATTTACAGGGACATGAGACGCAGGTGACACAGTGAATTCCTTATACAAGCTTAATTACCTACCCAGGACAGAACAAACAAAGACACTGACTCACGCGGGGAATTGCAGAGTGGATTGCTGGAAGGAGGTGTGTGGCTGGAGGGGGGGGGGGCGGCACGGAGCTGGCTGGAGCTTGATCCCGCACGGGACGTCGGGCTGGACCTCGACGGCCGCTGATGCCACCGAGCCTGTCGTGTGCGCGGAGTCACGGGTCGGAGCTGCTTGTCTCAGTAAAAGCGCATCTGCTCTGGCGACCCAGCTCTTTCTTTGGACTCAGTAAAAGCGCAACTCTCTGATGACCCAGCTCTTTCTTTGGACTCAGTAAAAGCGCAACTCTCTGACGACCCAGCTCTTGTCTCCTCCCTCCTTGTCTCAACTGCTTCGGGAACGCCCCGCCGGCGGGTTATATAGGCCCCGCCCCTCAACCTTTGCGAACCTCCCCCAAACGCTCTTCCTCCGCCCTCTCAAGCCAAACCCCTTGTTCATGGTTGGTTGAGTGGGGCTGGCTCACTCCTCCCCTCTCTGACGAGGTGGGGACCCGCCTTTCTTCCCCAACCCTGCCTCGTGGCCAATGGTGGTTGAAGAAAACCGCCCAAAATGCAGTTGGCCATCGAAATGAATGAAAGGGGACCTATTCTTATTTCACTTGGTACAATGGAGTATTTAAGTTAATGGGAGACACAGCCTTACCCTAAGACACATAATAAGATATAAGCTATCGAACAGGGGCATTCTATGATTGGCTGACGTGTATGCTTATGACTAATTACCGAGACGCCCTTTTTACCTTTATACAACTCTGGAGCAAGAGGGGCCATATCCAACCAATGGTACACAGCAGTTTACCACAATCCAATACACACAATCAAAAAATGCCATCCTCAAAGCCGCAACAATATATATATATATATATATATATATATATATATTATATATATATATATATATATATATATATATATATATATATATATATATATATATATATATATATAACATATATATATATATATATATATATATACAGTGAAACCTTGACTTACGAGTTTAATTCGTTCTATGACCGAGCTCGTAACTCAATTTGCTCGTTTCTCAAATTAAATTTCCCCATTAAAATGCATTGAAATGCTATTAATCCGTTCCAGCCCGCCAAAAACCACACCAATTTTTTTTTAATATACAGTATATATAAAAATATCTCGCGCTTTATATTTCACCTGTATGCAGCATACAAGTTGGCAGGATGGCCTGGACTGGAGGTACGCACACTTGACTCTAAACTGTCCAGCCTGGGTTTGAATCCCGACCCAGCTATAACCTGTCATGGGTGAATCACAGGCAGGGTGATTCATCAATATGTGTACCGCTAAACTGGGGCGCCCCGTTTGCGTCCCATTAGTTGTTGGATGTTGAGGATCTCACCGTGTCTTCCACAAAGAGAAGGCGAGCTATCGCCGGCACTCTGAACAAGTTGTGGCCTGGCATGCTCTTCTCCTCTGCCGTTATGTACGTCCTCCTCGCATCTTTTTCCAGAAGAGCCCTGTCTCGTCACAGTTGAAGATTTGCTGGGGGATGTATCGTTCGGCTTCTATCAGTTCGGCAAAAGTTATAATAAAATGTCTCGGGCCTTCTCACACATGATGCTCTCGGTCACGGTATCTCCTGCGAGCTGCTTCTCCGTCAACCACACAAACAACAACTTCTCCATCTCTTCATGGATAGAGGTCCGGAGCTTTGAAATAATCGTAACGCCCTTGGCTGGCGTTATAGCCTTTATCGACTCCTTCTGCTTCAAAATCGTACATATCGTAGAAGTACTGCGATCGTACTGCCTCGCCAAGTCGACAACACGCACACCTCGCTCATGTTTTTCGACGATTGCGTGTTTTATATCCAAGCACATCATCCTCTTCTTCTTCTCAGTACTACCCTTGGCACTCAATTTCTTAGGACCCATGGTTAAAACTAAGAAATTTTCCAAAATAACCAAAATGCGAAAACAAAGCAGCAGCTATATACGGCAGAGATGCTTGCACGGCAAGATAACCACGTGACCGGAACCCACCTGGTGGCGGGTGGCGTAAGCTCCAAAATAACCAAAATGCGAAAACAAAACAGCAGCGATATACGGCAGAGATGCTTGCACGGCAAGATAACCACGTGACCGGAACCCACCTGGTGGCGGGTGGCGTCAGCTCCAAAATAACCAAAATGCGAAAACAAAACAGCAGCGATATACGGCAGAGATGCTTGCACGACAAGATAACCACGTGACCGGAACCCACCTGGTGGCGGGTGGCGTAAGCTCGTAACTCAGATCTCGGCTCGCATCTCAAAGCAATAAACCGCCCGAGCGACGGCTCGTATCTCGGAAAACTCGTAAGTTGGTGCACTCGTAAGTCAAGGTTTCACTGTGTATATATATATATATATATATATATATATATATATATATATATATATATATATATATATATATATATATATATATATATATATATATATATATATATATATATATATATATATATATATATATATATATATATATATATATATAGTCATCCCTCGCTATATCGCGGTTCACTTTTCGCGGCTTCGGTACATCGCGGGTTTTTCTCGCTAGTATATGTAAAATTATATCACGGATTTTTCGCTATATCGCGGGATTTTGCGGTATAAATGTATTTTTATATACTATGATTTTAAAAAAATTTGTGGTAAAATAAGCATTTACTAGCCTAAAAAATTAAAAAACGTAAAAAAATAAGAAAAATACAGTAATTAAAACATATTACAAGAAATAAAATACTGTACATAGTGTACAGTAGAAGAGTAGACAAAGAGACAAAGAGTCGTGCGTATGGAAAACGCAGATGCGGCAGCTTCCACTTGCGCTAGTTACCCACGTAATGGGTAACTGTAATGCTCTTTCTGGCTGTGCAGTACATTCATCATCGTCATCACCTTCATCGTCATCAGTACTGCACAGCTAATTCATCATCATCTTCATCACGCAAGTTGTAGTATTGAAGAGCTGGGGCTCTTGCTTGATACGGACGAAATGACGGGCAAGACACAAACTCGTCCGAGAAGATATTTATTCTCAAAACCAACTCGGGAACACTGAAAAGCCCGTTTATCGGGCTGCATTATAAAGCACAACCAGAAACCGAAAGCCACGCCTCTCAAGCGTGGCGTGCTTCGGCGGTCACGTGATCAACAGGTGTAGCTGCTTATACCCGCACGCGCGGCACACTTTGGCGGTCACGTGACCAGCCACTCTGGCGCCGGGGATCCCCGCCGGTGACGTCACCGGCTGGAGCAAGGAGATTCTGATGCTGGTCTTGTTTGGGGAACCCATGGGTCGCTACAGTATCTTCAATGGTGAGTACCCATTAGAATTTTATATGTTGTTAAAATTACGTATGTTTAAGAGTGTAAAAAGTGTTTAAGAGTATAGGAAGTGTTTATAAGAGTATGGGAAAGGTTAATAAGAGTGTGAGAAAGGTTAATAAGAGTGTGGGAAAGGTTAATAAGAGTGTGGGGAGGGTCATAAAGCTTTAAAATATATATAAATAATAAAATTAAAATATGGTCGCTACTTCGCGGATTTTCGTCTATTGCGGGGGGTTCTGGAACGTAACCCCCGCGATAAACGAGGGATCACTGTATATATATATATATATATATATGTATATATATATATATATATATATATATATATATATATTGTTACAGACGCGGTGGTGGATGTTAGTTTACCGAGCGGTTTGGTATGACCACGTCTGCACAAGTTACCCGATTATACTCGAACGTTGCCGAGTCGCGCTATGCTAGGTCAATGAAGGAAAAGGACACACGGCTGGGTTTCAAATGACACGACACCAAGGGTTCAGTTCTCAAGACCTCCGGAGGAGGTTATATTAAGGCGGAAGGTTAGATTACAACTACAAGAGGGACATCATAGAAAGACAGGCACTTAGACACACTTATCTTATTCCCAACAGACGACAGATAAACGGGACAAAAGGCTGACTCACACGGGGATTGATGGCAAGGAAAGCGGGTATCGATGGCTCAAGGTGCACTCTTGGCTCAAGGACAGGGTACAGTACGGTCCAGTAGATGCAGGGAGGTCACAGCGCTCGGAGGTCACGACTGGTTCTTCAAGCTGGGGGCGCATCTGACGTCACGTCCGGTGAGTCGCTTCGTATATCCGGCGGGGAGTGACACGCCCTCGGCTCGTTAGCTCCGCCCCAGATGGAATCGGTCCGCCCTTCTTATTGGGTGCGGGGGGGTTACCAGGCTCCGCCCTTGACGAGGAGCTGACAGCCAGCCCCTTCGTGGTAACCCCGTCGGAGCGCATGGTCATGGCGGCTAACCGAGCCGGTGTGAGGACGCACACTCCCCGCGCCGTCGCCGCGCCGCCCCCCTCTGCTGTTGTAGTTGTTGTTGTTGTAGCTTCTTCATGGGTAAGAGATGCGGGGAGGTATGGGAAGGTCCTAAACTCACTACTGGTGCCATACAATCACATTCTGGTGCAACGAAGAGTCATAATTAATGGAAACGAGTCCTTAACTGACATAGACTAAGAATAACTAGCAAGATGTCCGAAAGTTGTCTACGTGAGATGCGGGGGACCTGGGCACGACATTTAATGGGGGAAAAAGGGGAAGGTCGGTTCTACAGAGTGTTATTTACAGGCAATGGGACTAGGGAATGGGGGATTGGGGATAGTTGGGGAGTATTGGGGAAATAGGGGAATATTTACAAGCGGATATGGAGGCCAAATGCCATATTCGCAACATTGCACCCTTCTCTACCCTCGGGGCGTCCCGACCCGATAAATTTTTACCTATTTTAGTGTGGCACGCAGATGTAGTTCCCTCTACTATTAACTCTACCCTGAGTGCGACAGTTTTACAGATATTCACAAATGAGTAAAGTTGTCCCCCTGCGACGTTGCACCCTTCTCCTCTCAGAAACACACCCACAGGATAACCGAATCCGGAAAGAATTCGCAAACTAAACATACAGCCGGTAGGGAGCATTATTTACACGACTACGCTGCTATTTACACTACGATCCAGGACCTGTTTCTGGAGGAACACATGCAGATGTTATGCATAGAGAGAGCACGCATGCCAGCATCGATACACCAACCCACGAGTGCTCTGTGGCCTACGGCCTTTAATAATGTGCAGAGCACCCCTTCCAAGCATCAAAAGCACCACCCCATCACACAGTGAGCACCATCCGGTGCACCAATAAAGTGTTTATAAATCACCGGTGGTGTCGCAGCCGGCCGATGTTCTGCCGCTGGTCTTGCCTTCGTGTGGTGCACTTGGCCTTCTTACTTCTTTCAAAAATAAAGAAAGGCGCCAACCGCGTCCATTTCTTTATTGTGGCCTTCAGGGGGCCAACTGTTAGTGGTTCACCTTGTATGGCATCGGTGCCACGTTGACCCATAGGTCCATCCACGGGTGGTGCTTGGCCGCAAAAGAACTGCGGTCCATTGTGGGTGGCCACAAACATTGCGGTCCATATGGTGTATCGATCCAGGCAGCAAGCAGCGAAAGTGCAGGCCCACAACTGCGTAGCCAGCACCTCTCTCTCCTCTCTCTCTGCCCCAAAGCCAGATCCTCGGAGGTGGGAGACAAAAGAAGCAGACAAGTGAGTAAGGTGGTAAGGGCGCAAAAGTGCACGCAATACAAGGTGATGCACACTGGGGGCACATGGGAACCAGGTGAGACAGGTACGTTCCTATCGTACGCTCCCCCCCCCCCCCCACCAGGTAACCTACATGGCCCCTCCCTTACCCCCTTACTGTATCCACAAAACACAACACTACCCATAAACATCTACTTTACAAATCAACAAACATCCCTACTGTCTTCCCCGTTCCTCCCATAAACCAAATTCGTCTTCTCTCCCTCCTAACCAATCAAATTTGCCATTTTCAACTCTCATCAAAATTTGCCATCTCCAACTGAACATCAAAATTTGCCATTACCAATTCATCATCAGTCCCTCCTAGGGAGGGAGAGATGGAATCACCCCAATGTCTCCTCCACGTCGTGATGCGTCTAACCAATCCACAGCAATCTCATTTCCTGCAACAAAACAAAGAAAACACAGGTGTGGAGTCATCATCATCACCACAGGCAAGTGGCTGCGTATGGTGCGACAGGTTCATCAATCCTAACTATTTCCTAAATGACTTTAACAACTTTACACTACCCGGGGTCTTTCTCCGGCCAAACCATTGGCCCTCTTACACTATGGGTTCTAAAAACCAATTCCCATTGGCCAAACTGTGGTGCTTTTCAATTTGGGGTCTCACTCCCCCGATTCATCTCCCGGTGCCCTCGCACAATTTCTGGGCTGTGGCGTGTACCTCTCCCAGTGGGTCTACCCACCTGCACACCTCCACCACTGCAGTTGCCTCCGAGCTTACCTGCTCCTCACCCTAACCTAACTACCTGGGGAAGGCCCTCTGGCGCTCTCCCCACTCGGTGCCCTCTCTGGCACTGGGCTACCCGGGTCCGTCCTCCGGATCCTCGGGCCCCATCCACAACTCTACCGGCTCCCAGAGCCCACCTGCGGCCTCACCTGGCCGACATCCTCACAGTGGTGGAGTGCCCAACCAACTACACACACTAACAGGCTACACGCCCAGCCATTTCCACAACACTAATGCACCCATTCACAACACCATTCTGCAACCGCACCACAGATGCCAATATCCAACCACAATTTACCTGTACCCTCTACCTAACACTTACACTACCCGCCCCGGGTATCCGTGATGGGGGTCCACTCTTCCCCCATTCACACCTTCGCACCATGCACACCACTCCGTACCACTTACTCCAACTCTCTCCACACACCTGTACTTGCACACCTGTGCTCTCACACCTGGTGCCACCTGCACCCTTCTCTCCCCAAGCGCATTCGCGCTGATCCACACACTCACTACTCATACACTGCTCCACACACCTGTCCAGTTGCACACCTGTGCAATCACACCTGTTCAATTCTCACACACGGCATCTCAGCTAACTACTCCCTTCTGAAACTTGCGCTTCCCAGTCGTCCCTTTTACTATTGCGCTCCCACGTCATTATCATCCATACTAATCTACCTGCGTCCCCACTACAGGTATCAGTCACTAACTAAACTTAACGTTACCTAATGTCATCTTCTAGGGCCCTATCAATATAACCTAACCCACCCGGGCTAGTTTCCACTGCCATACACCCCATAATCTAGTGCTCCTTTGCCCCCACTTGGGAAGGGTGGCAGGGATGCCAGCCTTACCCACCGGGCCCATCGCTCACTACCAATTTTGCACATCAAATTTCAACAAATCAAAAATTTGCCAATCACTGCCCATCATCTGCCAATCACTACTGCCAATCCTTTGCCAATCATCAAATTTTGTTTTTCTCTAATTTTGGGGCCAAAACACTAACCTCATCACCCAGTCTCCTCACTAATGCCTCTCGGTGCGCCAATTCCTGTCCAAAGCCCGGCTTCGTAAAGCCGAGCAATGAATGCTGGTTGTTTTGTGCCGGCGGCTGGATGCGTCCGGCATTCGGGGCAGGGACGGGGGCTTACCCGGGCCGAGATCCCACGCACCATCTCGGCGTGGAGCCATCCAATGTCCCGATCTCGCCCTGCCGGCACGTCTCCACAAAACGTGGTCGCCATGACGACCCTTCCTATCCAGCTGCCCGCTCCACCTAGTGGAGCCTGGACGCGGCCGTTCAAAGCGAGGCCCGGCACGCACCGAGGGCCCGCTTCGGCTAAAAGTCGACCTAACCTCTAACCTGGTTACCGTCGATGCTTCACCTGGATTCTTACATGCATATGCTACCCCTTGCTTGCTCATACCTTTCCTTACACACCCAGGTACCCTCATTCCACTCACAGCCTTGGTCACACACCTGACCACCGAACACTTTGGCACACATTCGTTGGTCGCACACCTCACCAACACACCTCTTCGCGCCCCCTCCTCTGTCACCTCCTCTGTGACAATCACAGGTGTGCCCTCATTCGCACACCCAACCACGTGCCTCACCACCAACTCCAGCGTGCATTCCCACTCACGCTCTACCATTCCAGGTGTGCATCCTTCCATCCCAGGTGTACATCCTCGCTCACCTGTCACAACCAACTCACTCTCCTTGTCACTCTCACTACTCTCACCTCCATTCTTGACAGCGCACTCACCCTTACTCTTGACAGCGCACTCTTTCCTCATGCACCTGTCCGTCACACACCTTTCTGGCGCACACTCTCCCGTTACACCCTCTGTAACACTCACCACAGGTGTGCATTCTTCCTTGCCTTTGACAGCGCACTCTTTCCCCATGCACCTGTCCGTCACACACCTTTCTCGCGCACACTCTCCCGTCACACCCTCTGTAACACTCACCACACCGCGCTTCCATGTGCCCCCTCGCACACGCGCTACGACCGACTCATTCTCGCCAGCACCCTCACTCCTTGGCACGCACTTTTTCCTCACACACCCCAGAGTCGGACTTTCTCGCACACCTCCTCTTTCGCACACCAGACCTGTCGCACACTTCACCAATGGCCTCTCACGAACACCCGGGTCCATCTCGACCCCCAAGCTTCTTAAATCACCTGGCGCATCATACGCACGACCATATTGGTCACCACTTACACCGGGTCCTCTTCCTCTTCGCATCTCCTCCATCACCTGCGAATCCCTCATCCGGTTAATGAGCACATCATCACGATCCAAACACAGACTTTGGACCAATTCTTTTATCTCCTCTTTTATCTCTTTCTTATCCCCTCTCCGTCGCTTCTTAATTTCGCTCATCCCTTCTTCCACTTCTTCTAATTTCTGCTTCACCTCTTTTATGTCCCGGTACGTCTCCTCAAGCTCATCCTCTAAGGCTACCTTGACCGTTTCCATGTGCGTCCTCACCTGCCGGTCCGTCGTCTCCATTACCTCTATCACCTCGTCCAACCTCGTTGTCAGTCCCTCACGTACCATCTGACATTCCCTCTTCGTCGCTACCAAGTCATCTTTTAGTTCTTTCTGTGTCGCTTTTAATCCTCCTAATACCGCAGTGTTCCTTTGAACCTGCTCCACTAACTCCGTCTGTCCCACCGTCAGCTGCTCCACCTCCTGCGTCAGGTCCTCTATGCCCCCTTGTAACTTTACAGTCCCCTTTCTCACCTCCTTCTCCATGTGCTCCTTACAGTGCCTCACCTCCTCGCGCACTCCTCCGACCTCCTCACTC
The DNA here is from genome assembly GCF_964187855.1 of Myxine glutinosa. NCBI lineage: Eukaryota > Metazoa > Chordata > Myxini > Myxiniformes > Myxinidae > Myxine > Myxine glutinosa. The sequence continues at coordinate 92,816,434 of NC_136264.1, read as the reverse complement.
ACTCCTCTTCTGATCTCCTCTCCCATCACTTGCATCTCCTGCCCAGATGCCACCCTCATCTGCTCCATTTCCTCCCTGTGAGCATCCAGTTTGGTTTCTACCCCCATTCTGACCCCCTCTATCTGCTGCCCCATTTGGTTAACTTCCCTTTCCGCTTGGTCCCTCATGTCCCTCAATTTGCCTTCCATCCTGTTTTCTAACCCCTCTAACCCATTTTTCACTCCCTCTATCTGATTCTCCTGGGCAGCCATTCTATTTTCTACCCCCTCTAACCCCTTTTGCATCCCTTCCATTTGATTCTCTTGAGCGGCCATTCTGTTTTCTACCCCCATTAACCCATTTCTCACCTCTTTTATCCCGTTGTCTAACCCCTCAAATTTGTCGTCTAACTTCCCAAATTTCTTGTCTAAACCCTTAAAATTATTGTCTAACCCCTCACTGGTACCCCTCGCTTCGTCCCTCATTACCCCCAATTGGTTTCCCATTACCCCCAATTGCTCACTCCGAGCCCTCGCTTCGTCCCTCTGCTCCCTTTCCTCCCTATCGGCCCTCATTCCGTTCGTTATTTCTTCAATTTGGTTTCCCAATCGCTCACTATCAGCCCTCATTCCCACCATTTGTTCCATAAGGGCCCTCATTTGCAGGAGGAAAAGGTTCGAATCCACCAGGGGCGCTGCCACGGTCGCGGGCGCGGTGACCAGCGAGGCGCCATTTTGTGCGTCTGCTACCCTCGCTGCTTCGCTCTCCTCCTGTCCCTCATGTCCCTCAATTTGGTCCTGGACCGACCCTGCCTCACTCTCCCCTACCGGACCCCAGCCGACTTGGTCTGCCATAGCGCGACTTTCAAAATTCGGGTTTTTATTTCCGTATAACAAAATCAAATTTCGCCGTTATAATTTCGTCGAGCGCAGTAAACGCGCTCCGGATCGATTCTACCTCCCAAAGTTTGGGCCTAACAAATTTAGTCCCGGGTCCGAATTCCACTCCTCGACACCAATTGTTACAGACGCGGTGGTGGATGTTAGTTTACCGAGCGGTTTGGTATGACCACGTCTGCACAAGTTACCCGATTATACTCGAACGTTGCCGAGTCGCGCTATGCTAGGTCAATGAAGGAAAAGGACACACGGCTGGGTTTCAAATGACACGACACCAAGGGTTCAGTTCTCAAGACCTCCGGAGGAGGTTATATTAAGGCGGAAGGTTAGATTACAACTACAAGAGGGACATCATAGAAAGACAGGCACTTAGACACACTTATCTTATTCCCAACAGACGACAGATAAACGGGACAAAAGGCTGACTCACACGGGGATTGATGGCAAGGAAAGCGGGTATCGATGGCTCAAGGTGCACTCTTGGCTCAAGGACAGGGTACAGTACGGTCCAGTAGATGCAGGGAGGTCACAGCGCTCGGAGGTCACGACTGGTTCTTCTTCAAGCTGGGGGCGCATCTGACGTCACGTCCGGTGAGTCGCTTCGTATATCCGGCGGGGAGTGACACGCCCTCGGCTCGTTAGCTCCGCCCCAGATGGAATCGGTCCGCCCTTCTTATTGGGTGCGGGGGGGTTACCAGGCTCCGCCCTTGACGAGGAGCTGACAGCCAGCCCCTTCGTGGTAACCCCGTCGGAGCGCATGGTCATGGCGGCTAACCGAGCCGGTGTGAGGACGCACACTCCCCGCGCCGTCGCCGCGCCGCCCCCCTCTGCTGTTGTAGTTGTTGTTGTTGTAGCTTCTTCATGGGGAAGAGATGCGGGGAGGTATGGGAAGGTCCTAAACTCACTACTGGTGCCATACAATCACATTCTGGTGCAACGAAGAGTCATAATTAATGGAAACGAGTCCTTAACTGACATAGACTAAGAATAACTAGCAAGATGTCCGAAAGTTGTCTACGTGAGATGCGGGGGACCTGGGCACGACATTTAATGGGGGAAAAAGGGGAAGGTCGGTTCTACAGAGTGTTATTTACAGGCAATGGGACTAGGGAATGGGGGATTGGGGATAGTTGGGGAGTATTGGGGAAATAGGGGAATATTTACAAGCGGATATGGAGGCCAAATGCCATATTCGCAACAATATATATATATATATATATATAAATATATATATATATAAATATATATATATATATATATATATATATATATATATATATATATATATATATATATAATATAATATTATATATATATATATATATATATATATATATATATATATATATATATATATATATATATATATATATATATATATATATATATATATATATATATATATATATATATATATATATATATATATATATACACAGACTTGGCATTTAATATGGAATATTTTTTTTGTGGGGGTGAACTTACTTTTCAAGATGTCTTCGAACCAAAAGTTCATTGGAATTATGCTGAAATTATTCTAGATTTTGTTAATATGACATTTGAAAGAAACAAAAACCACATTTGACATTTCGAAACAAATAAATTGATCCTTGAAAGTGATGTAAACTGATATCGAACTCAATTCATGGACAGTACTGTGTTAAACTTCTGTACGTTTTCCAGAAGTATCTCTTTATTTTGCACATTAGCCAACATTTTTTTTAACAAAAACAAAAGTTAAATGACGACTGGGATTACGGAGAGTAAAATTACAGTTCAGTACTTCGTGTAACCCCCACGAGCATTCTGGAGAGCACGTACACGTTGGCGCATGCTGTTCACGAGATTTGCCAAGGTTTGGACAGGAATCGCTTGCCATGCAGTGACAATAGCCTGCTGCAATTCACGCACAGAGGTCGGCTGCTGGTCCAAGTGGTCGATTTGACACGTTAATTCTGCCCACAAGTTCTCGATCGGATTCATATCCGGGGACATGGCAGGCCACTCCATATGCTCTACACCATGGTCAGCAAGAAAGCGTTGGATCATGCGAGCATGATGAGGCCGTGCATTGTCATCTTGGAAGACAAAGTTTCCTCGAAAGGCTGCACGAGCAAATGGAAGCAATGTTTCTTCCAGAATGGCCCTGTACTTGAACTGGTTCAGGTTTCCATTCAGAACAACCAGGTCAGTTTTGCCCTCTGCATGAAAAGCAGCCCAAACGGTCACCCCACCACCTCCAGCTTGGACTCTTGGCACTATACAATCTTTGTTGTAGGCTTCATGCACTTGTCTGCACACTCGGACGCGGCCATCTTGACGATAGACCAGAAATCTAGACTCGTCACTGAAGATCACGCGATTCCAGTGTCCTGGCTGCCATTGACGGTGCTCTCTGGCCCACTACAATTGGCGCTGGCGGTGTTGTCTGGTCAGGCATGGCTTTCTCAGGGGATGCCTGGCATGACAGCCTGCTTTGAACCAGTCATTGGTCGACTAGCCTTCTGGATACAGGCACATTTGTCAGTTGCTGCCACTCAGCCCTAAGCCGATTAGCTGACTTGGTACGGCCATTGCGGACTAACCGGTGCAGCTGGCGATCATCCCTCCTTGTGGTTCTGCGGGGACGTCCTGGCCTCGGTATTGGAGTAGGGACACCCCTCTGAGCATTTAGTTTCAGGATCTTTGACACCTGACCTTGAGTGATGCCATACTGCCGAGCAATAGCACGCTGTTTCATGCCGTAATTTCGTAAAGCCACCACTCCATGACAAACAGCATTGTCGAGTTGACGGACCATCTCCAGAGGAAGCGGCAATAACTTTTGGAGACGTGCTGCAGTTGTTTTCCACTAATACAGAACGCAACAACCCTTGTATACCCGACTGTGAAGCCAATCATCAAATGCACCTGTCCGTACATTTTGCCACGCCACTTGTGATATAATCCTGTTGTTGACTTCTTGCTGCGACAGACAATCAGTGACATGGTTCTTTTAACAAATAAATCACCAAAGTGTAAAATAAACTCACCAGATTGATATACTGAGTTAAGAAAGTAAATGGAAGTCAAGAAGAAAAAAAAATATTCCATATTAAATGCCAAGTCTGTGTATATATATATAGATATATAGATATATAGATATATATATAGATAGATAGATATATATATCGATATATATATAGATATATATATATATATGAGAGAGATAATAATAATAATAATTATGATTATGAATACTGTTTCATTAGAATGTATTATTTTTTAAATAAACCTCTTCCATTCAAACGTCTCATTACCTTCATCACTGAAGGTGGATAGAGGTTATGCTTTCACATATTTATGCTTGTCTGTCCGTGAGCAGGATGTCTCAAAAGTTATGGACGTATTCGGACGAAACTCAGTGAACAGGTTGGGTGTGTAACAAGGACGATTTGCTTCCATTTTGTTGAAGATCCATGTCTGGATCTGGATACTGGGATTTTTTAAGTGATTCTTCACCATTGAGAAATTGGGCCAAAAATGATATATAGCGTGATATCTCAAAAACGTTGTGGACAAAGCGATTCAATTTTGGTTATAAGGTCTGGATCCATATCCGGCCTATCAGTTGGATACAAAACGTAAACTTTTCACCGTGGTGGTGATATGTGCTCTAATGAGTGCTGTTCTAGTTTCTAAAAGAGAAGCTGTTTTTTGTTTTTTTCAAACAAAACATGCAGAGTACTCATGCATTACATTATTCCTAGAATGGAATTAATGTGACCCCATTTTCTGATAACAATATCTGCTTTGTTTACTTTATGTATCAAAGTGCCAATTTGTTTCCACCTATATGTGAAGGATCTTTTGTAGCTCTAGATTACCTTGATTGGTAATCCAAATTGGTAAATATAGATTTTGTAACTCTGGAAGTGACCGAAGTGCGGGGACCTAACAAATGACTGTCGGATTGGTTTTCATTTGAGTTGTAATTATTAAATGCGTTGTTAATCCTGAAATCCTCAAATGAAAGGTGATGTTGAGCACGATTGTGTTGACTGGCTGGATATCCAGTGAAAGGTGCTGGGAAAAAAAAAAGAAAATCTATTTTCTGATTTCTTAGTCATATTAATTTAGATTTCATTAGTGTGATATTTATATAATTTAGAACCTTCAAAACCAATTTGTATGGGTGAAAAGTGTTAAAATCGAGTCCTTTTAACAAGTTTTCACTTTCTTTGCCCGAAATGTATTTTTGAAAATAAAATTGAACTTTGAAATAAAATTGGCTGAGGCTTGCTGAGCGTGCAGCACTTGCAGCAAAGTCGCCGTGCCAGACGGAGTTTTTCTGGGAATTGTGATAAACTGCAGGTTGACGTCTTGGAAAGCAGGGCAGCATGTTCTGTAAACTGCAAAAGGAAATATATAGCAGCACTACTGGGTCTGGTTGGAACAAACGTGAATGAACCGTTAGTTTACCTTTCATGATCATGGGTATTTTGTTTTGTATTGCATTGACAGGACCTTGGAATAGTTTAAACCTATTTATAGGGTTGGTTGGGTTGGTTGGCCAGCTTAGGATCCTAGGATCCTGGGTTCGAATCCCGGTCGATCGCTGAATTAATGCCGGGGGGTTGACAGCCTGTCATCCTTCTGAAGTCGGCTAATTGAGTACCAGTTCACTGGTAATTCCCTGTTTGTCGTAAAAGGCGACAAACGGTTGGCGGCAGGAAGGGCATCCGGCCGTAAAACATTGCTTCAAAAAGGTGACCAAAAAAAACAACAACAACCACGGTCCCCGAAAAAGGCCAACCCCCGCTTTGCGGGGAAAAATGGCCTCTAAAGGTGGTTTTATTTTATTTTATAGGGTTGCTCACACATGGAGAGATCATGCAGAAATAAGCTGGAAGGGCAAAGCAGATTAGCCACAGAATCATAAACGCAGTTCAAGGAATGTAATTTGTATTCCACGTCGAGTCTTTGCTTTCGCTCTCCATCTTTATCAGGTGCAGAACTTGTACATCCAATTTCCCGACCAACGCTCTCCCCTCACTCCCTTCTGCCCCGTAGCCAAGTGCCCTTATAAAACCCCATCAATAAACAGAATAATTACAGAAAGATAATGACAAAAATCACAGCAGGAGAGAAATATTGCCACAATAATCGGAATTTTCATTCCAGTCATAAAACGATGCACAAACAGCAAATGTAAATTCAATATCGCAATAATTTAATGAGTTTTGGATTAATATTTGAGCGCAAGAGACTTTTGTCTGAACACCCGTGATGTGTATGTTATCTTGACTTTGCCCTCTATTTGGTCACTGTGATTGTCATTTTATCAGGAATATTATACCGAGGCATTATCGCTGAAAGAATATTTGGTACTTTCAGATATTTTTTTCTTCTTCTTCTTCTTGCATCGCTACCATGCTGAAGTGAACCCTTTTTGCCACCACGATCTACCAATCGACACCACCTTCTTCTTTTACTAATCGGGTTTGCTTTTTTGCCCAGTTTGCACTATTGAGTGCCGACGGTGCGAGATTATTTAAAACCAAGTGCATGCTCCTGTGGTTTGTTTTTAAATTGGGAAGAAACCTTTATGTATGCAGCAATTAAAAATTTAGGAGAATTGGACTGCTATCTCAGCACTTCCTGCAGTTACTCTGATGACCAATGCAGACCCCTATTGGCGATTAGAATCTCCTGAGGGTAGGGTTTCATTTTCAAGGGGTTGCTTTACATAGTATCCTTTGTCTTCACTGTCGGCACAAAGGACATGCATATATCACATGTAGGTCCAATATGATGAGGACCCGACTCGTTTTTTTTTTTTTTTTTTTTTTTTTGTATACTGAATCGAGGCTCGTGAAAGAGCTAACATTTACTTCACAAACAAATCAACCAGACAAACAAAACACACAAAAAGAGGGAGCGGAAAACAAGATGGGGAGAGAAGGGGAAGCACACAAACACAACATTTGAGAGCAGGGAGATGTGTGGAAGGGAGAGGGCTTGGGGGGAGGAGGCGTGGGAAGGGGGGGGGGGGGTGGAGGGAGAAGTATAAAACACAAGGACACCAAGGACTTCCAGGACAGAAGTTGGTATTTCAAAAAAGTGGAATTGGGGTGAAATTAGCGGGGGTAGAAAAGATCAAGGTTTTGGATGGGGGAAGATAAGAGATGGTGGTGAACAGCAGTTTTAAAGACCTGGAGGGTGGAGTGGGATTGAAGAGAGTGAGGGAGTTTGTTCCAGAGGCGGGAGAAGAGAGGAGTGAAGGTGAGCAGAGAGTCTTGATTTTGGCAGTTTGACCATAAGAGGGTTGCAGGCAGATCTTGTGCGACCTGTAGGAATATTTGCGGGACAGAGCCCAGAGAGAGCTGGGGGGGCAAGGCCAGAGAGGAGTCGGTAGAAGATGGAAAGACCACCAACCTGCCTGCGGTGAGTGAGTGAGAGGCCCTTGGAGTTAGCTTCATCGCGGGAGATTCCAATGCTTGACCCTCCGCTCCGAGACTCTCTCGGAGCGGAGGAAGGGTAAGACAACAGAAGACGAGATCCGCCAGCGGGCGGGTGAAGACTCTCCACCCGCCAGCCCCCTTCCCCACCTCAATCCTTACTCTTCCTTACATGAAGGAGAAATATAAACTTGTGACTTCATACATTTCCCATTTCCTTTTTGTTCTCTTACATGTGCAGGCAGCAGAAGTTGCACGGTTGGGTCCCAAGGAGTTGGTGTTTCTGCTGAACGATCTCACAGCCAAACTAGACCATATACTCATTCCACCCAAACGTAACTTATTTGCCAAGGTGAGAGTCTGGCTGGCTATTTAAAAGGTGTAAAAGGGATGTTGTGTAAATCATGCATCATTCTTGTAAGAAAATGTGTTGAAAGGGGTGTTTTGTCACACATGTGAGGCTGTGAAGAACGTATAGAGGATATAATGAGGCTGTGCTATGCATGTATTTTTTTTTTTTTGTATACAAGATCGAGGCTCGTGTAAGAGCTAACATTATTAACAAAAAAACAAACAAAAAACAAACGGACACATAAGACGAAATAAAGGGAGCGGGAAACAAGATGGGGAGAGAGGGGGAAGCACACAAGTACAACATTTGAGAGCAGGGACATCGGGAGATCTGTGGGAGGGAGAGGGCTTGGGGGGGGGGAGGTGTGGGAAGGGGGGTGTGGGGTGGGAGAGGTTAAAAAAACACATGGACACTGCTAGGACTTCCAGGAAAGAAGTCGGTATTTCAAAAAAGTGGATCTGGTGTGAATTAACGGGGGTAGAAAAGATCAAGGTTTTGGATGGGGGAAGATAAGAGATGGTGGTGAACAGCTGTTTTAAAGACCTGGAGGGAGGAGTGGGATTGAAGAGAGTGAGGGAGTTTGTTCCAGAGGTGGGAGAAAAGAGGAATGAAAGCGTGAAGGTGAGCAGAGAGTCTTGATTTTGGCAGTTTAACCATAAGAGGATTGCAGGCAGATCTTGTGCGACCTGTAGGAATATTTGGGGGACAGAGCCTAGAGAGAGTATGGGGAGCAAGGCCGGAGAGGAGTCGGTAGAAGACAGAAATTCCACCAACCTGCCTGCGGTAAGTAAGTGAAAGGCCCTCGGAGTTAGCTTCATCATGAGAGATTCCAATGATTCTGAAAACTTTGGTTTCAACAGCGTGAAGCCGAGCTAGGTGTGAGGCGCAGGAGTACCAGCCCAGAGGGGAGAGCAGTATTAAAGTTTAAAGAGCAGATTAAAGAGTAGAGCATGTTCTGTGGAGAGTACATTGAAGCTGGGCAGCACATGGAGGGAAACTATCAAGCTGCCTTACATATGGAGAGGTATAGTGAGGCTGTGCAATGCATTTGGAGGGACATAGTAAGGCTGTAACATTCATAAGGAGAAACGTAGTGAGGATGTGCATTTTATATGGAGGGATGTAGTGAGGCTGTGCAGTTCATATGAAGAAACGTAGTGAGGCTGTGCAGTTCATATGATAGGTCGGGGTGAGGCTGTGCAGTGCATATGATAGGTCGGGGTGAGGCTGTGCAGTGCATATGATAGGTCGGGGTGAGGCTGTGCAGTGCATATGATAGGTCGGGGTGAGGCTGTGCAGTGCATATGATAGGTCGTGGTGAGGCTGTGCCGTGCATATGATAGGCCGGGGTGAGGCTGTGCAGTGCATATGATAGGTCGGGGTGAGGCTGTGCAGTGCATATGATAGGTCGGGGTGAGGCTGTGCAGTGCATATGATAGGTCGGGGTGAGGCTGTGCAGTGCATATGATAGGTCGGGGTGAGGCTGTGCAGTGCATATGATAGGTCGGGGTGAGGCTGTGCAGTGCATATGATAGGTCGGGGTGAGGATGTGCAGTGCATATGATAGGTCGGGGTGAGGCTGTGCAGTGCATATGATAGGTCGGGGTGAGGCTGTGCAGTGCATATGATAGGTCGGGGTGAGGCTGTGCAGTGCATATGATAGGTCGGGGTGAGGCTGTGCAGTACATATGATAGGTCGGGGTGAGGCTGTGCAGTGCATATGATAGGTCAGGGTGAGGCCGTACTGTAGTCCACATTTTTAAAGACATTCAATTGTCAGTCAGGAAAAATCTGTCTCATTACATTGATGTCGATGGTGGCAGGATGGTTCTTGGATGCCAGTTTTTTAAAGTTCAGTGAAATGTGGGCCATTGTAAGTGTACTGCTGGAGAAACAAAAGTATCAGGCATGTTTCTGTTGAAAATAACACTTCATCAAGGGCAGAGATGTTGTTGAGTTGCACAGAAGTGGGTTATTGATTTGGCTTTAAGGTGTCACTTCCCTTTTGGGACAGTGCAAAGGTTGTGGAAAGGGAACGTGACCAGTTTGCTTTGTCTGCACAGTCTGCTTCTTCTGCACAGTCTGCTTCTGCTGCACAGTCATAGCACAGTCTGCTTTGTTGTTTGCAATAAAAAAAACCTTTGGCTCTTACTCATGTTTAACAGTGAAATCAGACTTGTATAACTCCGATGAAGTTTTCGTCGTTTGATCGATTGCCTTGTGTGGTTGAGAACAATCCATTATGGTTGTCCTGTCACCATGTGCTTTTCATGCTGATGATGTTAATCATAAATCCCCTGAAGGATGTATACCCCTGTAAGGTGACGGACACCCTTGATGTGTACAGAGCCGGACAGAGCATGGTGTCGGGTTTTCCCACCTACGGGAACGTGGTCCACAAAGAACTGTCGAGTTTACCGTGTCTCTCTTACCGACAATCTGCGACCATTTGGATAACGTGCACAGCTACTTCCTGGTATACGATGTGCCTTGGTTTTTAATCTGCACTGCACACTCACTGATTTATCTTCTATTTTGCTTTGTGTTCTTTTCATGCAGAAACGGCCGGATAAAAATGTTTGATGGCAATGCGGAGCACTCTTTGATGTAAACCCAACTGAATGCATTCAATCAATCAACAACAGGCAGTCCAAGAGAAGAACGATGGGATTGTCGACGGACCCCAAGTGAATTTGGAAGAGTTTGAGATGACGGCCACTTGTTACCAGCTCCTGCTGCATGTGCTGCTTGCACTCTTTTCCTGGTGTGTCCGTGCATGACAGAACATCTTTATGGGAATTTTAATGTTCCGATCAAATTAATGCCAAACCTTGCGGATATGAAAGACAAAATTATGATGTGATTGTGCACATAGAAACTCGGTAGAGCGCATACCCTCTGCCAGCCTGAATAGTTGACATTTTGTATCTCGCTGATAGGCTGGATCTGCATCCGGACCTTAACCAAAATGTAAACGGCTTGTTCTTGTCACCTACCCAACCTACCCACCAAGTTTCGCCCAAATCCGTCCACAACTTTTTGAGATCTTGTACCACGAATCGTTTTTGGCCCTCTACTTCAATGGTGAAAAATCAATAAAAACATTGTAGCATCCGGATCCGGAACTTCACCAAAAGCTAATCTATTCGACCTTGTCACACACCCACGAATGGTGTGCAGCAGGTACACCAACTCTTGTCCGAATACATCCCATGCTTTTTGAGATATCCTGCTCACAGACAAACATTGGTGTATACAAAACCTCCATCCACCTTTTGTGGCGGTAGTAACAACTTATTTTGCAAAATGTACAGGAAACCATATTTTACTGCAAATCATAGGTTTAACGTCACAGAGCATCCAAGGGATGCAGGTAACGATGCGACCACTCATTCATAGAAACAAGGGATGCAGGTAACGATGAGGAGTATGGGAGAACGCAAGTGGTAGACAAGATGGATACATAATGAAACTAGAACGCCACTCAGTAGAGCGCATACTCCCGCCGTGGGTCAAGTTGGAATAGTACGATTTCACAAAAGTTTGAGGGAGTAGTTCAGTGACAACACAAGACAGACACTGCACAGATATATATTTAGAATATATAGAAGATTGAAGGAGCTGGGGCTCCCACGTCGATCGGAAGAATGGACGCGACAAAAAGCTAGAATTCATCCGAGTTGCTTTAATGAAATCAAACACTCAGGCACTCTGAAAACCCGTTTATCGGTCAGCAATATATATCTATTCCTCCAGGGGGTTTGCCCAGGCCCGGCGCCAGGGGGCGTGGCCCAGCGTCCCGACCGAGGCCTGGCAAGTTGAGCGCGGGCCTGCCCGGGCGTCCTGGACGAGCCCGGCATGGTGATCGCTCCGCGTCCTTGATAGGTGCAAGGCGATTGTGAAAACCCAGCGGCAGCCGCTACACACGTCCCCCCAGAATCGACTTGCACCGGCAGGGTCAATTTGAGGGGGGTCCTGATGACCCGGCCGAAGCGACCCCTGGCGGGTCGTGGGAGGGGGTCCGGTGAGGTGGTGGGCGGTCGAGTGGGGGGCACCGTGGACGGGGGGCTGCCTCGCCGCGGCGGAAGGGCCACCCGTGGTGGGTGGTCGACGTCCACGTGCGCCGGCTTGAGGCGGTCCACTGCAATCCGGTCCGACCTGCCGCCGATGTCGATGACGAACGACTTGTCGTCCCGTCGCAGCACCCGGAAGGGCCCGTCGTACGGCGGCTGGAGTGGCCACCGATGTGCGTCGTGACGCACAAAAACATACTCCGCTGTGCGGAGTGCTGGGGGGACGTAGGACTGGGGGTCACCGTGGTGGGATGTTGGCACGGGGGCAAACCGTCGGGCGGCCTCCTGGAGGTCCGAGCGCTGGTGAGCTGCGGACCAGGGACTGGTAGCGTCGGGCACGAATTCGCCCGGGACGCGTAGCACCTGGCCATAGACAAGCTCGGCGGTGGATGCCTGGAGGTCCTCCTTGGGGGCCGTGCGAAGGCCCAAAAGGACCCACGGCAGCCGGTCGGCCCAACCGCCGTCTTGAAGGCCGGCCATGAGCGCGGCCTTCATGGAGCGGTGGAATCGCTCGCACAACCCGTTTGCTTGGGGGTGGTAGGCCGTAGTACGGTGGAGCTTGACCCCCAGGTTGCGGGCGACCGTGCCCCACAGCTCGGAGGTGAACTGTGGTCCGCGGTCTGACGAGATGTCCGCCGGTGCGCCGAAGCGGGCGACCCAGGTGGCGATGAAAGCCTGCGCCACGTCGGCGGTGGTGGTGGAGACGAGGGGAACGGCCTCCGGCCACCTGGTGGTCCTGTCCACCATGGTGAGCAGGTGTGTGAACCCCCGTGACGGGGGGAGGGGGCCCACCAGATCCACGTTGACGTGGTCGAAACGTCGTTCGGGCACGGTGAAAGGTGCCAGCGGGGCCTGGGTGTGTCGGTGGACCTTGGCCCGTTGGCAGGCCGTGCAGGTGCTGGTCCAATCGCGGACGTCCCGACGAAGGCCGTGCCAGACGAAACGCGCCGACACCAGCTTCTGGGAAGCTTTCCGGCCCGGGTGGGAAAGGCCGTGGAGGGAGGCGAAGATGCGGCGTTGCCAGGTGACGGGCACGATGGGGCGAGGCTGGCCTTGGGAGACGTCGCAGAGCAGGACAGTGTCCGCGCAGGGGATGTCGGCCAGGCGGAGGCCCGTGTCCGCCGCCCGGAGGGCTTGCACCGTGGTGTCGGTGGTTTGGTCCGCCGCCATAAGCGCAAAATCCACGCCCAGGTGGACCGCGTTCGCGCTGGCCCGGGAAAGACAGTCGGCCACGGCGTTGTTTTTGCCGGCGACGTGCCGGATGTCCGTGGTAAACTCCGACACGGCGGAGAGGTGGCGCTGTTGGCGGGCCGACCATGGCTCCGTGACCTTGGCCATGGCGTAAACCAACGGCTTGTGGTCGACGAACGCCGTGAAAGGTCGGCCCTCCAGGAGGTGGCGGAAATGGCGGACGGCCAGGTGTAGACCTAGGAGCTCCCGGTCAAACGTGCTGTATTTGAGCTCGTTCGGCCGGAGCTGCCGGCTGAAAAAAGCGAGTGGCTGCCAAACCCCGTTCACCCATTGCTCATGTACGGCGCCCACCGCGTAGTCGGAGGCATCCGTGGTGAGGGCGATGGGAGCGTTGAGCACCGGGTGAGCGAGCAGTGTTGCGTCGGCGAGGGCCCGCTTTGAGCGTTGGAAGGCCGCATCCATTGCTGCGGACCAGGCGATGTCGTGCTTGGCCGGCTTGCCCCGGAGGGCTTCGTAGAGGGGCCGCATGAGTTGAGCCGTGCGGGGCACGAAGCGGTGATAAAAATTCACCATTCCCAGGAATTCCTGCAGGGCCTTTATGGTGCGGGGACGCGGGAACGTGGTGATGGCCTCGACCTTGGTTGGCAGCGGCACGGCCCCGTTCTTGGTGATGTGGTGGCCCAAAAAATCAACGGCCGTCGTGCCGAAGTGGCATTTGGCCGGGTTGACGATGAGGCCGTGCTCGCTGAGGCGCCCGAACAGTGTTCGGAGGTGGAGGAGGTGCTCGGCCCGGGACGTGCTGGCGACGAGGATGTCGTCCAGGTAAACGAAAAGGAACGGCAGGTCACGCAGCACGCCGTCCATCAAGCGCTGGAACGCCTGAGCCGCGTTCTTGAGACCAAACGGCATCCGCAAGAATTCGAATAAGCCGAACGGCGTGATGACTGCCGTTTTAGGGACGTCGGCCGCCCTGACAGGTACCTGGTGATATCCCCGTATGAGATCAATTTTCGAAAAAATGACCCGTCCCGCCAGACGGGCGGAGAAGTCTTGGATATGCGGGATCGGGTACCTGTCGGGGGTGGTAGCGTCATTGAGACGGCGGTAGTCGCCACACGGGCGCCATCCACCCCCCGGCTTTGGCACGATGTGCAGTGGCGAGGCCCACGCGCTATCGGAGCGCCGCACGATGCCGAGGTGCTCCAACGCGTCGAATTCGGCCTTCGCTACGGCGAGCTTGGCTGGGTCGAGGCGGCGGGCCCTGGCGTAGACCGGCGGGCCCGTGGTTGGTATGTGGTGCTCGATCCCATGCCGTACTGCGACGGCCGAAAACGTCGGCCGCGTGAGGGCCGGGAACTCCGTGAGCAGGCGAGCAAACTCGTTCGCCGCCGGGACGGTGCATGCCAGCTCGGTCGGCGCGGAGCTGCTCAATGTGCATACCAGGGAGCTGAAGGTTTCAGCGTTGATTAAACGACGCCGTTGGACGTCCACCAGCAGTCCGTGTGCGCAGAGGAAGTCGGCGCCTAGCAGAGCCATGGGCACGTTGGCGGTTACAAACGTCCAAGCAAAGCGTTGGCCGCCGAAGCAGAGGGTGACGTTGCGCGGGCCGAAGGTGCGGATAGTCGATCCGTTGGCCGCAACCAAGGAGGGGCCGCAAACCGCGGATTGCCTGCCCTGGTCAGAGGCGGGTATGACGCTCAGTTGGGCGCCGGTGTCGCACAGGAAGCGCCGTCCGGACGCTTTATCCGTGATGAACAGTAAGTTGCCCGTGTGGCCGGCGCTCATGGCTGGTAATGAACGCCGGCCCGGCCGTTTCCCGGCCTCCCGAAGGTGCACGGGGGTCGGTATGTTCGGGCCTTCTGTCCGAACCTGGCATGATAGTAACACCACGCTTGGTCAGGTGGAGGCCTCGTTCGTCGTGCTGGAGGTGGTCGGCTCGGTAGAGCGGCCGCCAATTGCGTCGGCAGTTCGGCCGTCGACCGTGCCGGGTGCTCGGGCGCCATGGGTGTTGCGTCGGACGGCGGTGGGTCCCATGTCGCCGCTGCGATGCGCTGTCCTGCGGCGGAGATCTTGTCGGCTTCTCTGGCAAGGGCCCGGGGATCTGTGATCGTCGTGCTTGCCAGGGCGAGGCGTACCGGGTTAGGCAGCTGACGGAAGAACAGCTCCCGGAACAGGAATGCCGGAGAGTGCTCGCCGAGCAGTGAAAGCATGTAGTCCATTCGCTCGGAAGGGCGCGTGTCGCCGAGCTCAGGCAGTTCGAGCAGGCGCCGTGCGCGTTCCGCCGATGGGAGGGCGAAAGCATCGAGGAGCAGCTTCTTAATCGCGCCGTATTTGTCAGCGGCTGGCGGGCGTTCGAGGAGGCTCAGGGCGCGGGCCGCGGTAGCCGACCCGAGCGCAGCTACCACATGGTGGAAGCGGGTGTCGTCGGCCGTGATGCCTCGCAGGGCGAACAGGGACTCCGCCTGTGCGAACCAAACCGCCGCGTGAGCCTCCCAGAAGGTAGGCAGTTTAAGGGCGACTGCCGTGTCCATGTCGATAGGTCACCAATGAAGGAGCTGGGGCTCCCACGTCGATCGGAAGAATGGACGCGACAAAAAGCTAGAATTCATCCGAGTTGCTTTAATGAAATCAAACACTCAGGCACTCTGAAAACCCGTTTATCGGTCAGCAATATATATCTATTCCTCCAGGGGGTTTGCCCAGGCCCGGCGCCAGGGGGCGTGGCCCAGCGTCCCGACCGAGGCCTGGCAAGTTGAGCGCGGGCCTGCCCGGGCGTCCTGGACGAGCCCGGCATGGTGATCGCTCCGCGTCCTTGATAGGTGCAAGGCGATTGTGAAAACCCAGCGGCAGCCGCTACAAGATAATGTTTAAAAAAAACAAGGTAATTTCACTTACATTTTCGGATTCAGCGTTCAATTCTATATACGTGAGTGTATTTTGAAGCATGTGTGACTTCAAATAAAATTGTAAGCCAGGAAAAACGTTCGTTTCATTCCTTAGGGATACAACATGTAAAACTGGTCCAAACGTCAAAACAAAACTCGCTCATTTTAAGTCGTACAAGCTAATGCGACCACTCATTCTTCTGGGAAGAATCCCGTGCACATGCTTGTCACACTTATAAATCACCTAAGTCTTTATAAGTTCATCAAATACTGACACCGCGATTGACATTCGCTGAGGGAAATGTTGACATCTCTTCTGAGGTAGGAAAAAACCCAAAAAAAAACAGTTTTAAAGCATTATACGTATCAAACGACACATTTTATGAAAGGGGGAAACCTAATACACACTTTGGTGGTTTTAAAATGACAGAATATGTCTTTATTAAAAAGAAAAAAAAGAACCTTGAAGACAACGCTGCTAAAAAAAAATACACCGTTCTAATGCATAACCACGAGTTTAAACTACATTTACAACAAATATGAAAACTATTTTCATATCACAATGTTAAATATAGAATATATAGAAGATAATGTTTAAAAAAAATGAGCCCTATCTTCCAATGGTAAAAAAAATCCATCAAAAAATTTCTGGATCCGGAATAATATCCTGAGCTTCACCAAAAACTAATCAATTCTTCCTTATCCCAAGGGCAATCATCCCACCAACCTTCATCCAAATCCGTTCAGAACTTTTCCAGATATCTTGTTCACACACGAACACACACACACACACACACGGACGGACGGACGGACACGATCGAATGCATTACTCCCTAGCGGGAGTAGAAATTGAGAGGTTTGGGCGTGGTTTAATGGGTGGAGAAAAGATCATGGCTTTGGATGGTTTGGATGGATGGCTTTGGATGGAAAAAATCATGGCTTATTAAAGCTTTATTCCTACAAATAACCTTTGTTGTTGTGGAAGGAAATCAGGGGTCTTATTCCCCAAAGACCGGCTCAAAGGTTCATTGAAACGTTTTATTAAAAATAATCTCTTTACAGTGCAAACTATCATAATGTGCACATCATTGATAGGAGAGACGAGTCATGCTGCCTTCCCGACATCATAGCTCCCTTTACTGATAGTCTCAAGAATCAATCCTTATATACCTTCATGTCCTCAAACAGGGGGAAGGGATATTTGCATTGCTGCCTGAACCTGAGGGCAGCAAGTTGCTTGATACAATGGAAGTCTGTTTCACCGCAAAGGAAAGATATGCAGATTGTAAAACAATAATCAGAGTGAGGTTGCATTTCAAGTTAATTAACTTTCAAAAGTTAACAATGCTCAATGTGACCTCTAGATGAGTCATAGAGGCCATGCAAGCCTTTGCAAATAGTTGGAAAATTGTCTGAAATGCAGATTAGATCAATAGGACATGTAGATTACCAGTCAGCAGTTTCTCTCCTCAGAGCCAAAGGTAGCCAAATTGAAAAGTAACAAAACACGATGACACAAAAAATTGAAAAAGGCATAATTTACCATTTAAGGTGACTAGTACACCCATGGCCTATCGGAGCGACAGGACGGGTTATGTTCTTATCTTCTTTGGGGTATATAAATTACAATAGATCTAGGCTCTGATCCTTAGTCTGTGGTGGACAAGATAAGCATGTAATGCCTCAATAATGTCGGGATTCCTCTCGATTTCTTTCAGTTTAGTGTTAAACAGCAGTAGTGATTGTTTAAAAAGGTAATCCTATGTTTGTAGTTTGTAATATTTTTTTTCTTCTGATAGGTTTGCCCCACGGTATGCCACAGTAAGCTTCTAATACGTGCTAACATAACGTTTGTTCAAGGAGGAAAAACCCCTTGATGAGGGGGGATGTTATTAATACTGTATTAATATTGTTTTGTAATAACATTAATATTATGCTATTATCATCAGTGTTATTATTATTCTTGTCATTAGAAGCGGTCTTGGAAAAAATTCCACGATTCGCTATCTTAACACGGATTTTGCCAAAGGTGGTAAATTCCCTTGGGCAGAGGGGGGAATTAAGTTGCTGCAACCTCCATCGTGTGATCCTTAATCCTCCTGTCAAGTTTGGTTTTTATTTGTGAAGTAACGACTGAATGCATTGAGGTCAGACAGAGAGATAGACCGACAGACCCCAAATTACGTATTTAGTATGATTGTAGATTAAACATTTTATCAACATCATTCCAGCAAAAAACACTTTAATTAAAGCTTTATTACTACAAATAATCAATTTATCATTTGCAACATTTATTTTCGATTTCCTTGTACATTTGCAAAACAGGATTTTATGGAACATTTAATTTCTTCCCATGCTCTCCCACCCTCCACACCACACTATTTCCAAGCTCATTTGCTGAGGATTTTATTTTTATTGTTTTGGGCTTCTTCTTTTTTTCTCCAACCTGTTGCATTCAGTGAAGATAGGCAAACATAAAACAAACCACCTCTGAATTGTGATACCTCATCGGCATGCGTTTTCCCTTCTAATCAGGGGAGGCTTTGTGCAGCCGGAAAACCGAAGCTTGCTTCGTTCAGCTCTAAGCATATTGGCTGGCCGCCTGCAACCAGGAGAAGCTGCACAGAACCTGGATCACATGTTGGGGTATGCCTCAGAATACCTCATTTTCTAATTCCAGTGGTTCCCTTCGTGATTATGCGGTTGATCAAAACTGCTGCCACCTCCTATTTCTTCTTGAACGCTATCCTTTCGTTGTAGTGTCCAAGTCTGTTTGTAATGTTCAGTGCTCTTTTGTTTGTTGCTTGTATCAAGGGAATGGGATGGGACGTTAATGACTGTCTCATACATACCAAGTCCTATTGTTCCTCTCACTCAAGCTCGGGTCAAACCCCGACGGGCCTTGGCTTGCTTTCAGCTCAGCAAATGTCCGCTCTCCTTCAGCATTCCTGGTTTATTACTTTATACACAACACGTATGTGGCTTTCTGATGCTGAATAGTAATATTCGTAAAATAATAGTAATTAATTCCACTTTTTTGAAGCTGACTTAAATATTTTGCAAGCCACTCATAAGGCGATTTGCAAGGAAAGGTTTAATGCGAGGAAGGCTAGTTATAAGCACTGATAATGTTATCAGGACTGACTGAATATAATTAGCCCGTCCCCTGCACAGCAGGAGACAGGTGTGTGTGTGTGTGTGTGTGTGTGTGTGTGTGTGTGTGTGTGTGTGTGTGTGTGTGTGTGTGTGTGTGTGTGTGTGTGTGTGTGTGTGTGTGTGTGTGTGTGTGTGTGTGTGCGCGTGTGTTAAAAAAGTGTTATTATTTTGTTCCACCGTCGTAACTTCTTTACCATTTGAGGTTTGTCATGAAATTTTCACCAAAGCTTTATTATGATATTACGGAGAAGGCAAATTAATAATTTTCTTAAAAGGTCAAAGGTCAGCGTCACATAAAATCGTCAATTTTCAACCGATTGAACTGACATTTAAAGAATTTGCATATTGGGTCATGGAATTGGTTCACCAATCAAAAGCTAGAAGCTGATTGTTTTTTTTAAATCAAAAGGTCAAAGGTTAAGGTTGTGTATATGGAATTTTGAGCATACAGAAGAAGAAGACTTCTGAATACAAGCAGATGGGCTTTTCATTTTCAGATGCTTTCTCGTTTTATTTGGTTCTAAAGTTTGACAAATTTTTTTGACAATTACGGATTTTCAACATTGTTATCCTCAAACCAATTCCTAACATATACCGCAGTGTGGAAAGACATGATGACGCTTGAAGTAAAAAGGCTGGAAAATGTATTTTGTGAATAAATAGTGTGAACAAGAAGATTGATTATACAATATACTCTGGAAAAGTAGTCTTTGTGAAGGCTTGTGTTGGTGTCTGAGTCAGCAGACAAATCGAACAATGGATTTTTGAAAGCTGATGAGAGTATGTTGTCCATTGTAGGTAGTTGCACCTTGCTTTATCAGCTTTCAGTTGTATAATCCTTCATATACCACTGCAGATTTTAGTTTAGGACTTGTAGTGGAGAGAGTTAGGACTTGGTGTGGGGGCAGTTGAGGACTTGAATGGTGGGTGAGGTGGGGGAGTTGAGGACTTTGTGTGGCGAGGTGTTTGAAGACTTCGAGTTGGGGATGGATTTGAGATATTGGGGTTAGGCAGCGGAAGAGGAGGGTTGAGTCCTTGGCGTTGGGTGGGGGGAGATTAAGGACTTGGTGTCGGGGTGTTGGGTGGGTTGAAGACTTGGTGTTTGGAAGGTTGAGTTGAGGAATTGGTGTTGGGAGGGTGGTGTTGAGGACTTATGGATGGGAAGGGGGGGGGGGGGGGGAAGTTGAGTACTTTGGGGTTGATGACTTAGGGTGGGGGGTGGAGCTGAGGACTGGGGTGCAAGGGAGGTGATTTAATTAGGCAACATCTTTAGGGAGCACATAGCTAGAAAATATTAAATTCACATGATACTTAACTATTCTTTGCATAATATTGTTGAGGTCACATATTTTACATTACATGGAATTTCCATGGGTACCTGCTCATTGATATATTCCCAGTAGCTTGCAAATGTCAATAAGTTGTCACTGCACCTCAGAGTCTGCATGTCCGATTATGTGTTGTTACACTGTTGTTACACTCGTCACAATCACTTCTACATGCATTGGAGCACACCAAATCTTCTCTGTAGCATTTGCATCTCCTTGCAGCAGTTATTCTGACAGGTGAGTGAGTCTGACAGGTGAGTCCAAAGCCATTATGACAGTTGTAGACAGGTGAGTGGTGTCTGTCTTTCTTTCTTCTACCGCCTCCTCTCTGGTCTTGCCCCCTTTGCTCTTTCCATGAGTTGTCCCTTTCCTCCCAACCCCCAGTTTCCTGCATGATGCACATGGCCCACATCAACCCCCTTCTGGTGAAACTCCCAAAATCCAGGATCACTGCTCAACTCCACTCATTCATTCCTCTTTTTTTTCCCCACATGTGAAATCAACATCAATTTCCACATCCTCTTCAATCTCATACTTCCTTCCACTTCTTCAAAACAGCTATTCACCACCATCTCACATCGTCCCCAACCCAAAGCTATGATATTTCTACCTTCATTAACGCGGAAGGGAAAGGTGTATGCTGCATGTGTGAGAAGTGTTATGATTTATGGGAGCGAGACGTGGGTAATGAACGTAGAGCAGCAACAAAGGCTGGAAAGGGTGGAAATGTGAATGGTTCGGTGGATGTGTGGAGTATCGTTGAGAGAGAGGAAGACAAATGATGAATTGCGAAAGATGATGGGAATAGAGCCTGTGATGGATGCTGTGAAGAGAAACAGGTTGAGATGGTTTATTCATGTGTTGAGGAAGGATGGAAGTGACTGGTTGAGAAGAGTGATGGAAATGAATGTAGAAGGAAGTAGAGGACGGGGAAGACCGAGAAAGACTTGGCTAAAGATGGTGGAAGAAGAAATGCGGGCAAGGGGATTAACAAGGAGAGATGCAGAAAATAGGGCAAAATGGAGAACATTGTCATGGGGACCGCAAGGCTAACCCCCGCTCTGGCAGGGAAAATGGCCTTAAAATGCATGTTGTTGTTGTTGTATTAACGCCATCCCTCCTATCCCCAAGTCCACCTCCTTTTAAATTTCCAGTTTTTCCTTCCTAAGAGTTTCCTTCGGAATCCATCTTGTTCACTCCAGGCATCCTTTCCTGCCCCCATACTTCCCCACACCCATTATTTGTCCAGGTCTCCCTCTATTTTTTCATTCAATTCCGCTGTTGGTGTTTCCCACCTCCCCTCTCTACTGTTCCTCTTGTTATGTCGCATTCTGTTCCATTCAGTGTTCTAGCTCAGACATGAGCCTCGACTCTGTATACAATAAAAGGTTTGCATGAAGTATTGAATTATATAATGATTAATATGAAGGAGGAAACTAAACATAAACAATATGGGATTTCTAGTAGAAGTAGATGTCGATTACCCAGAAGAGCGAAAAAAGCCAGAAGATTACCAAGAACAGAAGAGAAAGTTATATGAGAAGCATGAAGACCTTTTACTGGAAAGAACAAAACAAGACATTGAAAAATTTAGCAAATACCAAAAATCTTTAATGTATGAGAACTACAAAGCAACTGAGACACTAATGATAACCTTTGGAGATAAAACTAAATATAGCTTTCACCAAAGAAGCTTGAAAACAAGCTTTAGGAAATGGAATAAAATTACAAAAGAGTCACAGGATTATGAAGTTTAATCAACATATTTAGCTTAAGAAATAAATTGCTTTTAATACATATCTAAAAGTGATTTTGAAAGAGTATTATATATCATTGAATAATTATATTTTTGGGAATATGATGGAAAATGTTAGAAATAGACATTTATATACTTGTTCTTTTCATTTGGCATATTCAAATGTTGCTTTTTAATGGTGTTTCCAATGTGGGGTTCTAAAATTCTTACATTTGGACATTCTCCTGTAGGCTCTCACCAGATATTATTGCTGTTATTAGAGACAATTATGCAAATGTAGTGTCCAGCAGATGATCAGACAGCTCGCCAAAAGTCTTACACTGAGTGTTGTCTGTGCTCACCATTTGTAGAAGAGGTGATGACTCTTCACCTCCGATCTTCTCATTGTAAAAGTATTGACACCATTATATTACCAGGTCTGAGATGTTTATTTACAGGTTTACTCAAGTCTCGACGTTTAATGGTCTCTGGGTTCATTGCATACACACACACACACGCACGCACGCACGCACGCACGCACGCACGCACGCACACACACACACACACAATAAAGCTAAAACATTTTAGAATCTCCCTTGATGATCAGGCCGAAGCTCAGGGTGTGTTGCGCTCATAACACAGGCAGGTTAGCAATCTCTCCTTTTTGCTCCCTTCTATTTTCTGATATTGCTCTATGTTCTCTCAGTACTCCAACACTCCATGTCTACTCCAGGATCCACGCGTTCTTCCACTAACTGCCTCCCGGTTAGTCTTCCAAAATCCAGGCTGAACACATATCGTTAACTATTTTATTCCACACTTCTTCCGTCTACGAAACCACCTTCCAGAGGCTCTTCTGTTTCGCTCTTCTCTCTACAGAAGTTGGCAAACATCACTTCCATCCACAAGAATGGTGAATAAACAGACCCTTCCAACTATAGACCAGGGAGCATGCTTATCAGGGAATCCACCATTGTTTCCAATGTAACGTCTTTCCTGTTTTCAAACAACCTGATCTCTGACCATCAGTTTGGATTCCGTCTCTGTTACTCAACTCTGAACATGCTTCTGCTCTTCTCTCAGCAACGGTTGGAGAACCTCCATCTCAAACAAGTTGTTCGCGCTGTCTCCCTTGTTATGTCTTGGACATTCAACAATCTGGCGGCATCCTGCTTTGCTTGCCAGGCTCTCTGCATTCTCCCTTGCTCTTCCATGAACCTCACTCTGGCAAAGACAAAAAACCTCCTGTATAGGAACAAAAAACCCCCATCTGCAGCTCCCTCTGTGCACACCTTACATTTGAATGTAGCTGCCACACTGGTTAATGACCCTCTCAAACCACGACATAGGGAGAAGAGATATTATCTCCTCCCTTTCGAGGGAGTAAATCAACATTATTGAAGAGCTTATGTCTTACTTTTTGACTACACTTGCATTGGTGAGTAATCTATTGTGGCTTACTACTCCTGCGCATCCTCTTCTTCCTATGTGACATGATTGTTTTTGTCAAATAATCAATATGACTTGGACTAGCACATATATTGAGCCAGGATAAGCAAGCAGCATTTCCTGCCTGGTTGGTAATTAGTAAGATTACCTTTTGGCCCATTCTTGGTGGTTTTCAGTCTGAACTGGACATTTAATTTGACTCAACGTTTCCTTTTTATAATCTTGTTAATACTGACTTTCTTTATATTGTTTTTCTCAAAATTGTCCCTTCGGATAGGAGGTACATCGATCAACTTGAACCGGCACTCGGTAGAGCGCATACCTCCGCCAGGCTGAACAGTTGAAAAAAAAAAAAAATTGTATACAAGATCGAGGCTCGTGTAAGAGCTAACATTAATGCATAAGAAAAGAAGCAAATGCATTCTCCGTTGCCTGGGTCAATGGACCTAGACCTTACATCACTGTTGAAGTTTTGGACCTGTAATTCGAGCTTTGGACACCAACCTTCCTTCAAAGCAAAGCGATTCCCAGATTGTCTTTGTGCTCTTAAGGATGGCCTTCGTGATCTTTGTTAACTGATCAACTATCAATTTTTATCATTCACCGAGGCCTGTGCTAGTTTTGATGACTAATTTAATTTCTCATATTACCTTAATGACTCAATTCTGCACCACCGCCCAAATTGGACCTGAGGTAGCCTCGACCCTTACCTTCCTCCCCCCCTTGCTATACTTTGGGGTGTGGAGAAGTGTGTACAACATGTTAATTTTAAGTTTGGTGATACTGTACTATACTTTTTACAAATTTCCACTGCTATCATGCTTTTTACATTCACTAAATTATTTTTTATGTGGTAATACCATGACATATGAATCAGGAGTCGATTTGCTAAGAGCATATAGTACCCAACAAGGCTTCTCAGTTCCAGAATATCCCCTTTTCCATTCCTCCCCCGATGTTTTTCAGGTTTCTTTTCTCTTTTGTTTTTTTCCCTAATCGCTCATGTCTGCGATGCGATGCTTGTACCTCTGCCAACACATGGCTCATGTGACCTTTGTGGCAAACAGCAAGCTGTGCACCCATGCTCATTAAAGCATGCGAGCCAATTTTGTCAGAGTTTGGAATTTAACATGCCTGTCTTTTTGTGTTCTGAATTGGCTTTGATGTTCAATTCTTGATTTGCTATTATTCCTCCCATCTCTCCCTCTTCTTCAGCTTTACTTCTTCCTGATAGGATATATAACAAATCCCATCTAGTTTTCGTCAGTGTTTTACATGGTAAAAGGTTAACGCCAAGTTGTTTTTGCTCTCGCACCCCACCGTAGGCCTACCTTTTTATACCTGCAAGGGTTTGCACAAACAATACCCATCTGCTCCTCGGCTGTCATTCTTGTAAATATTCTTGTGGCTTTAGGTGAAAAAATCTCAACTCCACATCTCAGTCGCTCTAAAACAGGTCAGTTGGTTCACCTGAATGTAATATATTTCTTGTGTTAAGGTGATAAGAAGTTGTATTTTCTTCCCTGGATTTGTCCATCGAGCATAATGACGTCATCTTTTTGGAATTACACGCATTGCCTTGTTTGTCTGACTACGTCTATTTATTTGTCACTGTTATTTTATTTTATTTTTACTTTTACTTGTGTTTTCCTTTCTTCTGTTCTTTTTCTTTCTCATTATTCTCTTCCATTATTTTTCCTCGTTTTTTCCCCCTTTGATCATTGTTTTTTTCTCCCATTTGCCTATTTTCTCTGCCTCCCTTTTGTACGTTGCCAGCTGCTGTGGCCTTGGGGTTCTTAAAGCAAGTATGGCTGGCCCCAACAGGACAACGCGAGTCAGGTACCAAATACAACAAAGCCCTCGATTCCCTCCTCAGGTAAGTGTGAGCAATTTAATTTTCACAGTGGATGCTTATTTTTATTACAAAAGCGAGTGAATTTCTTTTATTTCCGCCTTATTAATATTGAGGAGGATGAGTATTTATAGCCACTTAAACTTATCTATTTATTACATATACCAGTATGCAATCTTTTGCCCAACCCTCTCCCCTTACTGACATTGCTGGTGCTTCTTTCACTTCACATTTTTGTTTCCATTGAAGCGCTGTTCTTTTCCCATTACCTCATTTCCGTCCCCTAATGAACATTGAATTAACTGTAAGCAGTTACCTATTCGGCATGCACCATATTAGGCTTTAAACACCTGTTTTATAAAACCATCGCTATTGGGATGAGTGTTCAAGTTTAAATCACTTGGTTAAGCAATAATGCATGTTACATATGCTCACACCTCCATCCATTGTTCCCTTGTCGTTATTTTGTAACTCGAATTTTTGGTTTTGTTACCGAGATTATGCTGCACAACTACTGTTTAAATCCCATTGCTAGTGCGTGCACTTTTGTATAAGAAAACTCAATTTGAATACTTGATGAGGTGATATTCCTGATGAAAAGCATTTTACACCTTAACCCCCTTCAGTTAGTGTGGTGGGGCTTTGGACTTGGTTAGTAACATGCAAAAGGGAGTTGAGATACCCCGCTGCACTAACGGAGGGTTAACAAAGAACCTTCAGCACAATTATGTTAGCTGCCATTTGCTTGATGATTGTCTAACTTGTTTGCTGCTTTTGGCCATTCAATGCATTAAGTGTTGTGTTTACAATGCAATGCACTTGCACCTGAGAGCTGCATTCTTTATTTTCAATTTTTGCTCATTATGAAGTTTCACGTAGGCTTGTCATGTGCCATTAAGGTTAATTTGACATTACTATTGTTTTACAACCGACAAGGCCTTTGTTAGTATTTCAGTGAAGTACTATATTCCTGCTGAAAAAAATCCAGTGAGTGCAATAATACGCAATATAGATGGAAATGGTTTGGACATATTGAAAGAATGGAGTAGGAAAGACGAGTGAAAAAAATACAGTAAATCAAAATAGGATGAACAGTCACCAACCAATGGGTAGACCAAGAACCAGATTGAAGCAAACGGTGGAGGAGGATCTAATGAAGCTGGAATTAATATGGAAGAACAGCATTTAGTCCAAGAGAGGAGAGGGTGGAAAACTGTGCTTCAAGCCTTATGCTGCATATCAGCAGAAAGATCAAGATCGAGGACTGCATCAGTGGCACAGCTGCACCCCCAGCAAATGATGCTACCCACAGCCATGTGCTGCATATGAAAGAAGATGATGAAGATAGAGATACTCTTCTTCTCTATGGGCTGGCATGTCCACATCACATCTGCCTCTTCTTAATTCTGTGGAACCTGAAACCATCATTGGGATCTCCCTCAATGAGGCAGAAGTCCAAGGTCTAATGCTCTTGTATCCTAGATTTATGGTCTCTCTGGTTGCCTTAGTCAATTGTTAAGTTACCAGAGGTCCATCGGCGGGGGAAATACAGTCAATTGTGCTTCCCCGCTGATGGACCTCTGGTAACTTGTACCTGTTGCTGCGTTTGAGCCTGGGGAGTAACTGCTGAAATCTATCGATCCGGGTTCTTCCCGACATCTTTGTTCTGGTTCCTTTCACATTTCTTTCTACTTTTTCACATTTCTCTTTATTCGTTCTAATTCTTGTTTTTCTTTATTTCTCTCTTTCTTTATCTCTGCCTAAGAAGTGAATTATTGTAGAAAATGTTCTGTAAGGCTCACGGCTGCACCTGGAGAGGTTTGAAGGTTGTGGAGTAGCGGCTGAAACCCAAATCCTATTCCCCTTGCTCTTTTCTTATTCGGGTTCCTTCTGATGACTCCAATGCAGTATTTGATTTTCTATTTGTTTGCTACAACCTTTCCTCCAGTCATGCTCCCTGTGCTCCTTCAGCCATCTGGCCAACCCCTAGCCCCTCCATAACCCACACATTCTTGCATTAAGCTCTCCTGGCTAAATTCCCATTATCCAGAGTTACTGAATACCTCCACTCTTTTGTTCTTCTTTCTCCTCATTGTGGAACTGCCTTCATGAAGCTCTTCCATCACACTCTTCCCTCCAGGGTTTCAAGTTAGCAGTGCTCCACTATATCACGTCATTCCCTATATGTACATGCATTTCTTTCCGACCCCCTTTATTCCTTCCAACTGAGCCCTTTTGCGTGCTGGTTGCTGTTTCCTTCCCTGTTCTCTCTCCTTTTTTCCTGTTCATTTATTCACTTGCTAGTTGTGCAATTTTTCTGTCATTATGTCAGCCTTTTTCCCACTGTAACCTCACTCTTCACTGAGCCTATAACTTGGATATGCATGTTTACAAAAAGTTTGCGACCTTATACTATTCTGGATTATTTAAGGTTGAGCATCGTTGCATCTTCAAATTTTTAGTCAAAGAAGCTTCCAGCTCAAACAAAATCCACAAATGCATTCGGGCCGTGTTTGGTGAAGGTGCATGATCATATTCTGTTATTCCAAAATGGGTGGTTCACTTGTAAAGTGTAAAGTGTAAAGGTCATTCTCTTGAAGATTATCCCAGGTCAGGACTCCCGGCTAGTGTGATTGACCCACGAACTGTGGTTAAGGTCGAGGTAGTAATCATGGTGGATTAAGGCATTAATGTTGAAAAAGTATCCACAGAATGTAGAATTTCTCAAGGCAGCATTTTCATTATTATCCTTAAACAATTGTTTAAGTCCAAGGACTCGGAAAGATATGGTCAACTACTTCTTCTTCATTCTCATGCAGCACAATCCTATGGGTTAGCATCATTGGCTGAGGGAGCGACTGTGCCGCTGATACAATTCCCTCTGCTGGTCAGGACAGGAATTTGGAATTTGGCCGTGCTATCGGCGATGGCTCGCCTAATCTTCATGCAGGACACCATTGGATCTTTAACGTCCACCAACAAATGCTGGCGTCCATATTTAACGTCCATACGAGGGACGGCACATCCATTCATGAATCACCTGCCTGTGAAACACCGTGATAACAGTTTATAGTTGGGTCGGGATTCAAACCCAGGTTAGGCAGCTTAGAGGCGAGTGTGCATACCTCTCGGCCATCCTGTCAGCCCATTGGTCGACTAAAACCTCAATACTGGCCATCTACACCAGTGGTTCCCAATTTGTTTTGTTCATGACCCAAAATTTGAAATCAAATTTTTCTTGCAACCCAAATGGTACCGGTACCTGCTTGGTACCAGTATCTACGATAAATATTGTCAGAGAACATGATTTCGACATGAAAAACCCCTCCCAAAAACTGGGATTTTGAGGGAGGGGATTTCAATTTCAGATTGTGACCCTTTGTTTGAAAAACCATGATCTACACTACACCAACGGCTGGCATCACGTCACGAGCTTCTTGAACTGTTTAATGCAGATCTAGCTGATATCACGTGTCTCGCAACTGGTGACTAAATTTGGTTTCACCACTGGGAAGCTGAAACCAAATTGGAATCTATGAAATGGAAGCACAAGAGATCACCGTCACCGAAGAAATCTGCACTCCACAAACCCCCAATGGGCAATACGATGGCCTAAATTTTCTGCGACCCTATTGAGGGAATCCTGCTGATCAACTGTATGTCTCACAAAACTACAATCGCATGTTAATGCTATACCGGCCTAATGAAAAATATTTTATCAGGTGCTGAGGAATGTTGACCAAATAATGAATATAATCCTTTAGCACATTGCATCCGTGCACAAGGTCCCTGTTGCGCAGACCACCATTCATTATTGTAGCTTCGAGCATCTGTTATCTTTTGTGGCATTTGAAGTCCCACCTGCACAGCCGTCGATTCAACAATGGTAAGGAAGTGCCTGAAGCAATGGAAAATGGCTTGGAGGAGCAATCTGAAAACCTCTATTTTACCGCCATAACAGTTTGAAGGACAAATGGAGCAAATGCATTGAAGCCAAGGGACACTGCTAGTAAACATTATTAAAACAAAGGTCTGCCTGTCTTGGACTATTGTGAGTATCTCATTGGAGAACATTTCAAAATTCCCTTGTAAATACTTTTTTTCCTGAGTGTTTTATTGGTATTCGTTTTTATTTTCTGTTGTTTTATTAAAGCACTTGTTTTATCCTTTTAACACAATTATTATCCAATGCCCCGCACAGAAGGAGACAGGGTTTTTCCACTTCTGTGCAGGTGGCTGTCTGTCTGTCTGTCTGTCTGTCTGTCCAGGCCATAACTTTTTACCATTTGAGCTTTGTCATCAAGTTTTCAACAAAGCTTTATTATGAAAATCTGGAGAAATTTTTTTGGTCAAAAGGTCAAAGGTCAGCATCACATAAAATCGTCAATTTTCGTCCGATTGACCTGAAATTTCAAGAATTTGCATATTGGGTCACTGAATTGGATCACCAATCCAAAGCTTGAAGCTGATTGTTTTTTTATTTTCTTTTAGATCCAAAGGTCAAGGTTGCATCCAATCAATTTTTACCCCATTGCCTTGAATTCTGAGCAGGGTTTGCATATTGGGTCACTGAAGCCTATTGCTTTTGAGGTCAAAAGGTCTTGGTCAACCAAAATCGTAAGAAAAAAAATTCTAGCTGTTTTCATCATGTTTAGCACACGGAAGAAGTCTGAATACAAAACGGATGCAGGTAGGTGGCTTTGCATTTTCAGTCGCTTTCTAGTTTCAATTTTAATGCTGGCTTATTTTTTTTAATGGTGGATTCGGAGTGTACTTTTCAGCTCATCTGGAACGAAGTTCAGGGGAGCTTATGCGATAGTGCGTCGTCCGTCTGTCCATCCGTCCGTAAACACTTGAAACTTCTTCTCCAAACCGCTGATGGGATTGTGACCAAATTTGGCACAAATTGTATTTGTTGTGTTGTGACTAAAGTTTGTTCACGACATTTAAAAAAATCGCGGTCTAAGGGGGTTTACTGGGGGTCAAAGTGGATCCAGGTTTGACTTGACCCCCCCCAAAATAGGAGTTTGCTTTTTCCTCTGAAACTACACACACTATTTCGATGAAACTTGACCACAACCTTCATCACCGGTGATGTACCGAAGATTGTTCACGGCACTAAGAAAATCGAAGTCTGAGGGGATCTAAGGGGGGTCAAAGTGGGTCCAGGTTTGATCTGCCAAAATTAATATTTGCTTTCTTCTCTAAAACTACACACACGTCACACAATTTCGATGAAACTTGACCACAACCTTCACCACCCATGATGTACCAAAGTTTGTTCACTGCATTAAAAAAAAACTGCCCTTTTGGGGGTCTACGGGTTTATATTGGATTTGTATTTGGGGGGTTGCCCCCCAAAATAGGCATTTGCTTTCTTCTAAGAAACTACGCATGCAATTCTGATGAAACATGACCACGACCTTAATCAGCAGTGTTGTACCAAAGTTTTTTCCTGGCATTTAAAAAATCGGGTCTATGGTGGTCTATGTTGGGGGAGGAGGGAGGGGGTTGGGGGGGGGGATTTAGGTATTTTGGCACCCCAAAAATATGTATTTGGTTTTTTCTCAGAACCTACACACAGTTTTGATGAAACTTCACCACAACCTTCATCATCCGTGATGTCGCTATTTTTTGTTAGTTTAAAGTCTTATGATTATGTTAGTATGACTCTACAGTTAGTAGAGTACTGCGCTGACATACTGCGCTGTCTTCTAGCAACCATTGAAATTGGTTTAAAATACCTTTAGTCAGTGCAGTATATTTATTGTTTATTCTACCAGGTGAGCACCAGGGGTGTTACCCCTATGTTTGATACTCTTTTCTGAGTGCACCTCAAAATACACCTCAGTATCATAATCAAATATAATGTAATTGTTTGGCAATCTTAAGAACCAGAATGCTTCCATTGTCCAAAATGCCTCCAAAAATATCATTAATATTCATGGCATGAAAAAATATACTCTTTCACTATGATGTGGCATTTTCAACAATAAGTGCAGAAAAAGGTCAGCTCTCTGGGCACGATTGGGCTGAAAGCTTTCTTGCTCATGTTTAATGGCGCCTCACATCGTGGTGCTTCGAGTTGTTTTTAGGCGATGGTTGAGCCAGAAGGTGATGTAATGCATGTGACGAGAGAATGAAGGTTTGTATCGCTTCAAATGATTTATGGCCATTGAGAGCGATGGTTGACAGAGCATATCATCATGCTGTTGAGAGCACATTGTTGGTGTCCTAACCTGCGATGATGTCAGCTGTTCCTGCTCTCTTTGAGTGGCTAGATGTTTCAGGTGTAAGACCTTCAAATCTGTGGCAAGGTATTTCTGGTATCAGATCTTCAAATCAGGACTTTGTTTGCCTTTTGAAGAAATTCTGCCAACTTTATATTAATTTCTTTGTCATCCTCTAACTTCCTGAGAACATATAAACATGTTTCAAATGTTGGTACTGTATTTAATGTTTTAAATATTCAGACATAGACCTGCCCCACAAAAATCACCTTGCTGTGACTCTTGTGCTTAAGGACATGTGACAAATGATATTACCTTTGCACTTACTTTCTGGGTTGTCAACATAAGCACATGGTACAAAGATGATGAGAAAATCTTATGATGTATCAAACGTTTGTTACAACTTGCATTTTATATTATCACACACACCTCTGCAGTTTGCAACATCCCGAGGGTGTAGCTCTCATAACTTTGGGAACTCCCCCACTCCCTTCAATCCTACTCCTCCCTCCAGGTCTTTAAAACAGCTGTCCACCACCATCTCTTATCTTCCCCCATCCAAAACCTTGATCTTTTCTACCCCTGCTAATTCACCCCAGATACACTTTTTTTTTTGGAAATTCCAACTTCTTTCCTGGAAGTCCTTGCAGTGTTCATATGTTTTATACCTCTCCCACCTCCCCCCAAGCCCTCCCCCTCCCACATTTCTCCCGATGTCCCTGCTCTCAAATGTTGTGTTTGTGTCCTTCCCCCTCTCTCCCCATCTTGTCTACCGCTCCCCTTATTTTTTGTGTTTTATGTGTCGGTTTGACTTTTTGAGTGATTAATGTTAGCTCTTTCACGAGCCTCGATCTTGTATACTAAACAAAAATAATAATAATAATAATCAGACTGCCAGGCCACTTGAGCAGATGACTGTTCTTGTAATCTCACAAATGGTTTAAGATGGAACCTAAGTGCACCATGTACGTAAACGAACAGCACCAATTCAAAAGCCTCGTAAACCGTGTATTGGATGCATAAATCGGGTGGATGCATGGCAGATACCTTAGATTGGTCAGGACCCTCGCAAAAAGTGCTGGTGTAGCACTTGGGTTCATGGTTACCATTCCAATCGTCATGGTTACCATCCTAGTCATCTTCTTTCATATGCAGCAAAAGGCTGCGGGGTAGAATCATAGGCTGAGGCTGTGGATGTGCTGCTGATTCAATGCCCTCTGTTGGTTATGGGAGGAATTTGGAATATGACCATGGTGCTGGTGATAGCTTGCCAACTTTTCACCGTGGGACACCGTGGGATCTTTAATGTCCACCAACTAATCCCGGCAGATGGGATGCCTTTTTAACATCCATCCGAGAGACGGCACACACATTTATGAATCAGCATCTGTGAAACACGAGATGACAGTTTATAGCTGGGTCAGGATTCAAATCCAGGCTAGACAGCTTAGAGGCCATTGTGTATACCTCTCGGCCATCGTGTCAGCCCTCAATTCCAGCGAAGGGGTGATATTTGCTATAAGACTACATGGAACAGCCTGCCACTCCGCTCCATATTGATGAAGACCTGTTATCTAGAAATGCATCCGGGATCTTTTCCCGTCCCAAAGTGTAGTCTGGTTTTGCTGAAAAGGGCTTCTAAAGCCTATGGAGGTTGGCCAATGCTGTAGTAGCAGTGCAGCATTGATACTGATTTTAGCAGTGGAAGGTTCTGTCTTTCAGAGACTGCAACAGAAGCCAGAAGTTCCATTTTAATTGCAAAATGTTATTTATTGGCTAAAATTCAAAATCATTGTAAGCTATGTAATGGATGACTAAACAGGATGGATGCATGCTGGGCACCCCCTATTGGTCAGGACTCATACAGCAAGTGCAGGTGTGATGGGTTTATGGTCACCTTTTCAGTGAAGAGGTGCTGTTTGATTCTTTTTTTGTTTGTTTTTATATTCTTTTAATTAAATAAAAAAGATTCTGTTATCTTCTTGGTAATCGATATTATCTTATTGATAAACTACACTGTCAGGTACTGTATGTCGACTGTAGATTTGACGTAAAATGTAAATACCTCTGTCCTTCGATATTTCATGGACACTACTCTCAGCTTTGCCTTTGCTTTCGGGAATGGCATTGGCGGAGGAGTAACATTGGTGGGGTAACATCTGGAATGGCATCAGAAAGAAGTCTGATCTGTCCTCCAGAATTGTCATATATAACTACAGCTTTGTTGAATCTCGTTCATAATGGACTCTGCTATAAGCCGTATCAATATTACACTTCTCAGATACATTAACTCTTTTGTGTCGATTTTGCTGTATCCCAATTTTAATTTGCTCACAAGGCAGGTCCTCCGGTTTGGGCTATTTTCCCATTTGTCAAAAATTTATTTGTCAAAAATGCTACGTTTTAATGAAGTAGCTCACTTTATCAATAAATAGACTACTGTTATACATCTAATATGTAAAGCTCTTTCTTAACCACTCCCTCATTCGCTCATAAATGTTTCGTACTTTATAGCTTTGGTAGAAAGCTGATATCTGGAATATTGATGTACCTCGAACCCACAATTACAGAAAAAGAAATCACTAAATTGTCTGTAAATATCCAAAACAAAAATATCCATAAACACATGTCGGTCAATGGAGCCTCGCTTCCACTCATGAAGTGGCACGTTACCAAAGACATTGGCTATTTTTTAATAACTTAGGTAGCTAATAGCTTAGGTTTTTTTTCGGGTTAGGTATCTGGAACTAAACCTATTTTTTCCATAAGACTTAACTAATTAATGTTTGCGAATTGCATGCTTACTCGGTTGCCAAGAAGGTCCCAGGGCTTGAATTCTAGTGTACTTGAACTTGAATAAAGCTGATGGCAATAATATGGAGGGTTTGTCACTATACGTCTATGACACCACCATGATTACGATCATATGATGTCACAGGCCCCACCGCTATGCGGTAAGATGATGGGGAAACAAACAGGCGCACAGCTCTTAGAAATAACAATTTATTGAGATGAGACAACATGAAGGGATGGATCTCTGGGACGACATACAAACAGAATTGTACAACACTAGTGGGGTCACCCGTGGGAATCCCACGGGCATGGAGGTGTATTGTTGCGATCGGTGCAGCCATTTTTTCGGTACCCAGGACAATAACGTTAGGCGGGAGTCCAAACCTGAAAATGCTGGAGACCAAAACTGAAATTGGAAAAACAATATAGCCTATTTTACTCCGGGTGTCCCAGGATTACCCACCCAAAATTTCGTTGCGATCGGTTCAGCCGTTTTTTCGGTACCTGGGAACGGACGAACGGATGGGCAGACAGACAGACAGACGGACATTTGGTGAATTGTAGTAAGATATTGGTACATGGAATGGGTGGGAGGTCCATAGGTTGTCTTAAAAATAGTATGGACCGTGTGATCGAGTTGATAAGATCTCCTTGTAACAGGTGGTTGTCTGGAAGTAAGCCGTATTGTAAAATGTATACTTAGGAGACAGAGAGTGTTTACTTTAAGACTGTATAAAGTAAGATTATCTCATGTACAGGTGAGGCAAGGTGAGGATCTGAGCACAAAGACAGAAGAAAAAGTGCTAGATGCACTTTTCAATGAACATTATGAACTGTTTGGCCCGTGCACTGCACGTCATCATGGTGAAGTCAGCTCTACAGTCTCTACAGTCCTGAAGAGTTTGTGCCTTATGCTGGGAGGAGTGGGTTCAATTTTGGTAGTGTCTATTTTTGACAAATCTTTCCCTAATCCTGTCAATCAACAGTTCTCATCCCAAATTTTACCCCCTACACAAAAAACAACCAGTGTCCCACATAGACAAGTAAAAATTTGAGAATTTTCGAATAGTGTAGGCATTTTGTGTTAAATGTGATTAAACAAGTTTTTTAGGATAATTCGAGGGTGCTGAATTCAAAAATGCTGTTTAACCGGTTCAATTTTGGAGTCTTAACCTTCAAATTGTAAAAAACAAAATGCCCGCCATTTTCAGCATATTTTTTGCCATAACTTGAATTTTAAGCAACATAGAAGGCTCAAAATAGTGGCAATACCCATGTTTGTGATACTGAGGATTCCAAATTTACTGTTACCTAAGTTGTAACTAGTTTGGTTTCGCCGCCATGTTGAATTCCAAGATGGCCGCCATATTTTTGGTAATTTCTGGGGTGTATTTTTTTATGTACATCACTTTCACTGGTCAAATGCGCTTTTAATTTCTTTAGAACAAAAAAATGATATTAAATCATTTCTAAAGTGCATTTAAAAAAGGGGTGAAGTTCCAAAATGGCTGCCTTTTAGTAATTATACTTTATAAATACCGTATAGCTCAATATTGGCATTCTCAAATGTTTACCTGTCTATCTTAGTCTGTTCTGTTTCTGCATTCTAGTTGTCTGTTGTATGCACAATGCACATGCACATCCTCCTGTGCATGTTAGCCCAGCTTTTCTGCAGCTGCAACGGCCATTTATACATCCTTTGGTACATCCGCATGTTACTATCTCGCGACACGCCTTAGGAATTGGAGATAGCGTCATCAACTTCGGCACCAAGTTCCCATCGATGTATGTCCATCCCATGTCTGTTACTTGGGGGAGTACTGGAGTAGCGATGGTTGCGCGCTTCCAAATAAAAGCCTGGTAATGTGCGCGCCTTATGTGTAGTCTCACTGCATCTGATGTTGGTGGCAGAGTCTCCTGTGGACAACCCTTAGAGAAGAGTATTACACGTGCCTTGTCGCATCTGTCCACATCATCGGGTACCTTGTAAAGACGGCATATGAACTTTTCTGCATCGTTGATTACTTCTTCAGTGATATCTTCTGTGCCTAGATCTGTCAACAATTGGCTGTGTGTTTGAAACACCTTCCAGGCTGTCTTTTTGCCGTGGCCAGCAAGCTGTGACACACTGTCACAACCAGTAATTGCATGGAATGGCAGCAACGCTTCCACTTGGCAAGGTGGCAGTTTCTGGTGGAGTTTGTGGATGGGAATGTATTTTGGCTTCTTAAGAGTTCCTGCCTTCATCCACAGCTGAGTGCATGGCATCTTATCAAAATGAGCAGCTAACAAGACCAGCACGTCAGTGTCATGCACTAAAACCACCACTGTTTCAGCATTTGTGTCGACGCAATGAAGAACAAGTCGTGTGTCCGCCTCCTCATGGTTGGCCTGTAGGGATGATGTGTCCATCTCTGGATCTGAAGATTTCACGTCTGTGATCTGTGCAAATCCTCCAGCCACTACAAGTGTTGTGGGTGCAATAGACACCGCATTTGTCATGAGCTGCTGAGAAAGAAACTCTGCTAGATTTGCCTTATTCTCTCCAAGTGAGAGAAAGTTGGTCCATTTGTCTGGTAGCGGAACGTTTTGGTTTTCTATTACCCGACGTATTGGTCGAGAGGCCCGGGTACGTTTCATTCTGGTTCCAGTCTTGATGGAATCCTGCTGGTATCGGTCGAAAGTTACGTCAACTCTCTCAAATTTTTTCCCCATGGCAAACACTGAATTCACAAACGCATCTGCATATTCACCAAATGTGGTTATTCCGCTGGGCTTTCCAAGAGCCATCACCAGTGCTTGACCATCAATTACTAAGCAAGTACTTCCATTTAATGTCACTTCTTCTGGGGTTGAGACATCTTGAATCAAATCATTTGCCAGTCGAGATTTACCGCTACTGCCTGTATGTAGACTCCCATTCATGGCAGCAAGTGAAATTGGCACAGGCATAAGCTCATGCTGCAGAATCAGGTCCAGGTTTATCACACGCCCTGCTTTGGAAGCTGTCACAAGTCGCTGTAGAATGTTTCTATCTGCCTTGATGGTCGTTTCTTTGCCTTTGCTTTCTTTGCAGTCTACAGCATACAGAGACGAGAAAGTCTGTGCTTTGTTCCTATGTAAAGCGGCATTGAAATTGATATGACATGTGCCATAAGGAGGCTGAAGAAGGCGCTGATCAACAAACTCATCCAGCTGCACCTGTCCAAGTTTTTCTGCATTAAGCAAAGAATGTTGAATGCTCTCCGATGCCAAATGCCATCTTGGAATTCAACATGGCGGCGAAACCAAACTAGTTACAACTTAGGTAACAGTAAATTTGGAATCCTCAGTATCACAAACATGGGTATTGCCACTATTTTGAGTCTTCTATGTTGCTTAAAATTCAAGTTATGGCAAAAAATATGCTGAAAATGGCGGGCATTTTGTTTTTTACAATTTGAAGGTTAAGACTCCAAAATTGAACCGGTTAAGCAGCATTTTTGAATTCAGCACCCTCGAATTATCCTAAAAAACTTGTTTAACCACTTTTAACACGAAATGCTTCCAACATTTTATATAAGCACAAATTCTCAAATTTTTACTTGTATAACAACCAATAGTCAGGTCAAAATACAGTTTAACCCCCAAACAATTGCTACAAAAGGTTTCTCAACTGATTCTGGTAGGGTTTAGCGTACGTTATAACATACTAAAAGTTTACCAAAGTAGGACCCCCGGAAAAGTGTTTTTTTCAAGATGGCGTCCAAGATGGCCGCCGAAACCTCTTAATGATCATAACTATGTAACTATCAACTCAAATTTGATGATCTTGGTGTCTATCCCTAGGTTTTTGGGGGCAAGGAACACATTAAGACCATTAAAAATGAAAGTGGGCCATTATATGTAACACAAAAATCCAATATGGCGTCAATAATGGCCGCCAACACCTCCAAATGACCGCAAGTCCATAACTATTGACTCAAATTTAATGATCTTGATGTCTATCCCCAGGTTTTTGGGGGCAAGGAACACATTAAGACAACTTTGGATATTACTGAGCTGTTGAATCATTATGAAATTGAACTCATGACCTTCAGCTGTCACCTAATGCACAAACACCTTTGTCCATAGAATAAGTTTCAGAGCGTTCAGTTTTGAGTGTCATCCTCCTCCTCAGTATCGACCTCTTGAGTGTTGTTTGGATTGTCACAGTTTTCAGTTTGGCAAGGGCCACATGCAGCAGTGCAGCGGAGTCCATAGCGTCTGCAGCTGCATCGAGAGGATTTGCATCCCCCCAAACAGTTGCAATGGATAATTTTCAAGAGTTCGTCAGGCGCAGCATTGTTTTGGGTCATAATTGGAATTAACTGATCATTTTCCTGTTTCCATCCCCATTCAGTTGGGTTCATTTCATTTGCCATCCCCATCCATACCATAATTTGAAAGTACACACGTTGGCTATGGAATATTGTTGCAGGTGATGTTGGGGGGAGCCGTTCAGAAGTGACAAATGCTTGAGCAGTTGCCACTTTTTTGGTGAAAATGATATGGCGCAGTGATGATAGCGTATCATTAGACTTGCCACCAAAGAGATCAACCATCAGGTCTTTGCCAAGATCTGATATGTCCTCTTGAGATTTGTTTTGAAGGATGAATGCACTAGCACAGGACTTCATGACAGGATCAGATTTCACTAATTTCCGGAAGGCTGACTTTTTTCCGATGCCGAAAATCCTTGAAGTAGAATCACATCCTGAGTAGGCATGTACAAAGAGCAACTCATTGCACACATCGTCTCCTAAAGTTTCTTTCAACAGGTTAATGTTATACACTCTGTGTTCTTTTGACTGCTTGTTTGCATCAGAACGGAAGTAGATGATCTCATTGTCTGTTCTGGAGTAATGAAGGAGCAAGATCAGCAAATCTGTATCCTCACCGAGCAACGTTGTGGTGCAATGACGGGATCGTTCAACAGTTGCCTTAACGATATCAACGTCTGCATCCCCTGGTGACTGAATGACATGGCATCCCCTTTTAGTTAGTGCTGTGCTGATGAGAGCAATCATGTCTGCCTTGTTTTTGTCACGAGACAAAAAGTCGTCCTTTTTGCCTGCAAACTCTGTTTCTGCAGTGAAACTAACAATAGGGTGCAGGTTTTTTCCTCGTCTCTGATGTGTGTTGTCTTTTATGGAGGGACCTTCACCATAGCCATCGAACACCACTGTCGCTTGTCCGTAATGTCTCACAGTGAAGTCTGCATAAGACTCAGCTATTGCATTATATGAGTCGCCTTTGTTCCACGGTAAACGATGGAGCAAAGAGCCACCATCAAGCACGTAACAATCTGTTTTGGGAATAGAGTTCATCACAGCCTCACTTGATAAGTCCGCAGCATGGTCTCGAATTGCCTGAGCAAGCTGAGGTTTGTCTGCTTTTCGAAGAATGTTCCTGGTCTCAAAGAGGGCTGGAGGGTAGGGGCTTAGTTCATACGTCAAAACCTCTTCAAGGGAAAGATCTCCTGACCTTGACACCAGAAGGAAACGCTGGAACAGAAGGGCAGGATCAATGGTACGATCAGGAGCAATCTTCACAGCAGAGATATTCCCAAGGGTTTTGGCTCTGTCTTTCCGCTTGAATTTGTAAGTAAATGCCGACTTTCCGATTATATCTTCAATGATCTTGTTTCCAACCGATTCAAAGTCATGTACATTCACATCTGGCCCAGCCACTATCCCGTTGACAATGTTTCTCAGAGTAGGATCAAATGTGAAGGGTGAGCAGGCTGCAAGCTTTATCCGAATTTTCTCGAGATCAGATGCATCTCTTTTGATGCGCGCCTCAGTTGAGTCTTTGTGTTGCGGACTTGTAGTATAGGTTAGGTTTGTGAAATCCTGCATCGCAATGTTGTACTCGGATGTTACAGGTGCAGATAAGGTCCAAAGGTTTCGCATGTCCTCGGTCATCCCACTGCCGCGAGTTAGACCACCAGTGCTCTTCAGAGACCTCATCAACGTTTGTTCGATGACGAGATCACTACTATGACAGCTCGTGGGCAATGACAGCTCGTGGGCGAACTGCCTGAATTATGGCATGACCAACTGCCGCAACCTTGCGTCTTGTGTCTTTCCCAACGAACAATGTTTCCAGTGCTGTCCGCAGACTAGTCGGAATGAACGATAGGGCTGAATCAAGTTTTAAATCATCACTACTTGGATACTGATTCGTCACGGTAGAAACCTGAGATTTTATATCACTTCTGATTAACCTAGCAGCTGTTTCAATAATAGCGCGTTTTTGGGACTTTTCATCGCCTTCCTGACACGTTTGCTTGTAGTATGATCTCAGAATCTGCGACGTTTGTTCTCTCATCGTAACAATATCGTCCAAGCCTTCTCTTTCACCAAAAAAAATTGAGTCCTTAAAGCGTTCTTTAAGATGCTTTTTCAAACTGTAATTGTCATACGGTTCCAAATCAGGATTACAAAGATACCCTTTCATTATGAGGCTCAAAGATGTAACAGTTAGTTGTTCCTCACTGTTCAGTTCTAGGTAAGCACACATTTTCTGAAATGCTTCATACTTATCTTCATCTTTAGGACGACCACACTTTCTGCGCTTGGCTTCGGGGGCTTTCTGGAACTCTAAAGGCACAGACTTGAAGGACCGGAAATTTCCACTGCACGAATGATGATAAAGTCCGTCTGCTGCATGTAAATCTCGTAAATAGTATTCAATCCGACCCTTTACACTTTACAGTATGTCCCCAATCATCTGAACGGGATTCACAGACCTCCACAATTGTCTCCACAAATTTGTCAGTCCGTACCCAGCTAAAGTGTCCCTTGTCCAAATCAATTGTACATCCACAGAATACGCAATCCTTTTCACTGTCAAAACCTCCACTTGATTGTCTTGTGGTTCTCTTTGGTGGCACAGAACCACTACTTTTCTTTGCAACATGGCTTTTAATGTTTTTATCATTTATGTACTGTTGACGACAGCTTTTATGCACTTTAGTACTGGCTTCAACTACAAGATCGTCCTGCCGCTTTACACTGGCTTCATTTATTCCCTTCGCCCCCTTCCACTGAATTGCAACCCAGTTATCACTGGAATCCTCGATCTCCTCCTTGTAGATTGGACAAAAAGCTTGACTGGCTGTGCTTGCACTCATTGTTGAATCATGTCTGAAAAAGAGAAAGATGAGAATTAGTTATTCAGTTAGATCCAATTCGACACATTCTTCAGGTCAATATATGGAAAATGCCCCCTCAACCTGTTAGATAATGGCCCACTTTCATTTTTAATGGTCTTAATGTGTTCCTTGCCCCCAAAAACCTAGGGATAGACACCAAGATCATCAAATTTGAGTTGATAGTTACATAGTTATGATCATTAAGAGGTTTCGGCGGCCATCTTGGACGCCATCTTGAAAAAAACACTTTTCCGGGGGTCCTCCTTTGGTAAACTTTTAGTATGTTATAAAGTACACTAAACCCTACCAGAATCAGTTGAGAAACCTTTTGTAGCAATTTTTTGGGGGTTGAGGGGGTATTTTCCATATATCGACCTTACTACAAGCCTCAGAATGGCAGGACTTCACATGCTGAGCGGTCCCATCACAAGCTCCTCAAGAAGTGGAGCTGGTCTCACGACGTCCAGGGCTGCAATTCCCTGAAGCCTATGTGGTCCTTGGAAGTACCACAACCAGGATCTGGCGACTGGCTCGTCACCCCCGTGGTCTGGGGTGCCATCCCCTGGTCTGGGATGCAGCGCCTGGGAACTGGGGTGCCGCGCTTGGGGTCTAGGGTACCGCGCTCGGTATCTGGGGTGTACCGCCCTCAGAGTTCTGGGTGCCAACCTTGGGGTTTGGGGTGACACCCCTGGAATTGTTGCTCATGTTACCTCCTGGTCCTGTCACACCTGGACATTCTGCCATGACCAGGCCTACGCAAAAGGCTAAGCCTGCCTGCATACTCGGCGGCCTGGT
Organism: Myxine glutinosa; assembly: GCF_964187855.1. NCBI lineage: Eukaryota > Metazoa > Chordata > Myxini > Myxiniformes > Myxinidae > Myxine > Myxine glutinosa. The sequence goes on along the minus strand of NC_136264.1, from coordinate 92,774,100 downwards.
AGAGGGTTGCTGTGGACCACAGTCTGATTAGGACCCCTGGCCCCAGATCAGAAAGAGCAGCTAGGATTTTTACTTGAGCCAGCCTTTTCCATGGTTGTACCTACCAGCCATGATGTCCCCTCCCCCCTCCCCCCTCCAGATTTCCGTGTCCCATTTGGCAGGCGCAACTGCTCAAAAGCAACCTGCCTCCTTTTTTCTTGAATACAGAGTCAATGATTGTGGAAGAGCGGGAACACAGAACGAATCAGGACGCAACATAACAAAATGAACTACAGAAAGAGAAGGGGAAACACCAACAGCAGGGCCGAGGGAGAAAATAAACAGAGACCGACAACAATGGATATGCGGGTAAGGTAGGGGAGAATGCGGGGGATGGACAACATGGATACAGAAGAAAACAATTTGGGGTATGGGGTTAACTGGTGTCGAAAATATAATGGTTTTGGATGAGGGATGATCTGAGATGGTGATGTGAACAACTATCTTGAAAACCGAAAGGGAGGAATGAGATTGAAGAGGATGTGGAAGTTGGTTCCACAGGTGGGAAATATGAATGCAGGTGAACAGTGATTCTGGATTTTGGGAGTTTCATTAGAAGCGGGTTGCTGGTGGACCACGTGAATCCTGCAGATACCTTGGGAGGGGGGCAGGCGGTTGGGCAAGCACAGAGATCGCAGGAGGGGCAGGACCAGAAAAGAGGTGGAAGAAGACAAAGAGACTATTGATCTGTCTGTGATTGAGTAATGATAGGCCCATAGACTCAGCTTCATTGCCGGAGATTCCAATGATCTTGAAAGCCTTGGTTTCCACGGTGTCAAGCTGAGCAAGGTGTGAGGCAGGGAGCCAGCCCAGGAGGGAGAGCAGTTTTCCATGAAGCTGCGGATGATGGCCTTGTCAGTGGATAGGAATTCAGGTGTGCTAAGGAAGGACTTTGTACGATGGAGGATGCTCAGTTAGCGTCTGGCTTTGGAGGCCAACGATGAAATGTGGTTTGTCCAAGAAAGACCATAGCTGATCGTGAGACCCAGGAGTTTGAGTGACTTAAGTCTTTGGCATGACTCTGCGTGGGACGGGGTTTGAACCGCCGACCGCGCAGACCCAGAGCGGACCACAAATTAATTATGTGACATTAATTATACTAAGATTGGCAAAAGAAAGTATCTTGGCAAAATTCCTGTCCTTTGGCTCATCAGGGAAGCTTCGAGGTATTGGGGATAGAGGGATACATGGACATTGGTGGGACTGGTAGATTATTTAGGTGTGTACTGTGTATTGATTGATGATTGAAAATATGTATAGTGAGTGTGATGTCTTTGAGAGGGTCTCATTAAAAAGGTGAATGTGCTCTGTATTTGCCCATTCCTCACTCGACAAACCTCCACCTTCCCCAAAATAAAAAATAAATACCCTCATGATGTCCCGATGCCTACCCCCACAGTTCTCATTCCTACCACTCCTCCATTCCCTGTTGTACTAAGTCTATAAACTGATACATTCAAATGAATGTGTTGATGAAGCGCAGGCATGATGTGCCCTCCTGTGTCCACGTTCCTTGTACATCCTTGTAACAGCTGGTAGTTAACACTAATAGTAATAACACACCGTTTTCTGACCGACAGGGGCATACAAGTTGTTTGCATCGTTTAAATGCGAGAGACTTTGCGATATATAAATGATTTTAGTGGAGATACTTGCCTGCATTGCAGGGTGTACCTCGACTATTGTGAAGATGTGTTTGCCGTCATTGAAGATATTGCTGGGAAAGCAGTTCCTGAAATCCTACATGCAGATAAAGACAGCAGTTCCCCTAGCTATCCCACCTTGACCAGGTTCGTAAATATATGGCGTTAGGTGAGAGATTGGTATCCATATTATGTTTGGAACTGGGTGCCGGGTGGGGGAGGGAGGGAAGGGGGAAGGGGAGGGGAACAGGGAGGAGGGGAGGAGAGGGGGGGAGGGGGAGGGCAGAAAGGAGGGGTAGGGGGGAAAGGGAGGAGCATGGGGGAAAGGGAGGGGGAGGGGAGGGTGGAGGAGGATGGGGAAGGGGTAGGGCGGAAAGGAAGGCGTAGGGGGGAAAGGGAGGGGGGGAGGGGGAGAGGAGGGGAAAGGGGAGTGGGGGGAGAGGGTAGGGTGGAGGGAGGGGGAGGGGGGAAAGGGAGAGGGAGGGGGGAGGAGGAAGGGGGAGAGGGGGGGATGGGAGGGGGGAGGGGAGGGGAAGGGGGGGGAGGGGATGGGAGAGGGAGGGGGAGGGATGGGAGGGGGAGAGGAGTGGGAGGGTGGGGGGAGGGAGGAGGGGGGAGGGCGAGGGGAGGGGGGGGAGGGGTGGGGAAGGGGTAGTGGGTTGTACTTTTAACTTTTGCAATGCCACATAATGAGAGCCGCTGTTGTTAAAAATGGTTCATGATGTTTGTGTTGACGGATTATCCCTCACACCTTCCCTTACCCCCACACCCCCATCGATCGTGTTGAAATTCCCAATTAACTGAACACCACGTGATTGATTTCAGTCCTCCTGATTTTCATGATGACCCTAAAAACCAGGGAGAACCTGCAGCCACTAAAATCTAATTAATACTGCAGCATTCGTTCCTGTCTCGCAGTGACCCCGAGCTACCAGCACGTGTGACAAATGTCTCTTCACTTTCAGGCTGACATTCTCCATCTTCTTCCGTGCTATGTTTGCTGCCCTGCAGAAGGCCTTGAAAAGCATTCCGGGTGAAAAGACGAGCGACTCTACTGAAGTGAGTGCCTTAACGCTTGTTTTCAAATCCATGTCGATGCACCGTGAATATGGCGGATATCATTTTGTGGATTTTTTGTTTGTTTTGTTTGTTGAACACGGGAAGCATTGTTGTTTAATGCCTTTTTTTTAATGCGAGAATTAATTAATTTTAAAATGTCAGTGAATGGTTCAGGTATCAAGAAAGTCGTTTTGTTTCAGGAGCAAATGAAAAAGATCCTCGCATGGAATGTTGCTGTTCAAAATTTCCACCTATTGGTCAACTTGGTGAAGGTATGTTTCATGACTTGACCCAAAAAAAAATTTTTGACAAGTATGTTGATCGTGTGTGTGTGTGTGTGTGTGTGTGCGTGTGCGTGCTCGTCTGCTCACTGGTCGAGTTTGTGGTCCGACAAAATCCTATATATTTTTGAGGTCAAAAGGTCAACATAGGCCAAAGATACACCACTTTTTTCAAATTTCTAAAATCCTCAATTTTCATTCGATTGACTTGAAATTTGAATTGGATTTTCATATAAGCTAACTGAATTCAACAACCAACTATTTTTGAGATCAACATAGGCCAAAAGGTCAACATAGGCCTAAGGTCAACCACTTTTTTCAAATCTCTAAAATCCTCAATTTTCATCCGATTGACTTGAAATCTGAATAGGATTTGCGTATCAGCTTACTGAAACCAACCACCAACTATTTTGAGGTCAACATGGGCCAAATTTCTAAAATTGTCAATTTTCATCAAATTAACTTAAACTTTGAAGACGATTTGCACATCAGGTCACTGAATTCAACCACTAATTATTTTTGAGGTCAAAAGGATGCTCTACTGAGTGCCATTCTACTTTGTTCTGTTTTGCCAAGGGTCGCTCTGAGTGATTTTTCGTGTGTGTGTGTGTGTGTGTGTGTGTGTGTGTGTGTGTGTGTGTGTGTGTGTGTGTGTGTGTGTGTGTGTGTGTGTGTGTGTGTGTGTGTGTGTGTGTGTGTTTTCACGCGTACATGCCTACAGGCCACAATTTCAAACCGATCTTCACGAAACTTCACCAAATGGTGGAGTTCGTGGTCCGACTAAATCCTATATATTTTTGAGGTCAAAAGGTAAACATAGGCCAAAGGTCAACCGCTTCTCTTCGAATTTCTAAAACCCTCAATTTTCATCTGATTGACTTGAAATTTGAATAGGATTTACATATCAGCCAACTGAATTCAACCAACAACTATTTTTTAGATCAACAAAGGTCACAAGGTCAAAATAGGCGAAAGGTCAACCACTTTTTTCAAATGTCTAAAATCCTCAATTTTCATCTGATTGACTTGAAATTTGAATAGGATTTTCACATCGGCTTACTGGCAATTACATTCAACCACCAATTATATTTGAGGTCAACATAGGCCAAAAGGTCAACATAGGCCAAATTTTTAAAATTGTCAAATTTCATCTGATTAACTTAAAATTTGAAGGCGATTTTTCTATCAGGTCACATAATTCAACCACCAATTATTTGTGTGGTCAAAAGGATGCTCTACTGAGTGCCATTCTACTTTGTTCTTTTGCCCAGTGTCGCTCTATGAGTGATTTTTCATTTTTTTTTTGTTTGTTTTTGCACTGTAAAAACCAATCTCTGTGCACAGAGACTCTGACCCTAAAGAGAATGTGATGACCTTGATGTTCAAATATCTGGAGATCGCAACATGGCGAAAGGACAACCAATTTGACATTTTGCTTGAGCAAAGACTCAGACAGGGTTTGACACACTTTGAAAAGTACCTGTACATCTGCAGCGAAGTATGTGTATCTGTTCATGATCCAGTTTTGTTGTTTTCAATTTCTTGATGAAGGTAAAATTTATTTTTGTTCCTAAGTTTTAGGATTATGATTAGTCATAAAAAAATTGACATACTGAGCACAAAACATACTGAGCACACTGATGGCTTGGCGTTTAATTGTCACTAGTTTCCGAGAAACTGCACCACGTGAAGAAAAAAGGAACCACTCTTACTACAATATGTTTGTTTCATGGATGAGAAATATACAAACTCGAACGGCACTTGGTATAGTGCGTATCTCTGCCAGGCTGAACAGTTTACGTTAGCAGTGAAACCATAAGGTAGCGGGGAAAAAACAAATAAGCAAATAAGTAAACAAAGAATCACTCTAGTAAAACGAATGTAAACTCTAAGAAAATTTGCTTGTGTATTTCGGCTGTTTGAATATATCAAAGAAAGCATATAGCAGCATAACTACATTGAATTATTCATTGCTTTTACAGTGCACTGCAGTTATCACAGTGCAACTACTTGCGGTCAGTGATTAGACCTTAGCAATGTACCGTACATGCTGATATCTTGTAAAAGCCTACATCTGGTCATTCTTTAGCAGTGCATAAGGCAGCAAACCAATTACATGTAATCAAGCAATTAATGTGCATGCACGAGACAGATCCAACCAATTAAACAACAACACAACAAAACTAGCATCTTTGTATGACATGTACGTATACAAAGTGAGCTTGAAACTGGCCCTTACATTTTTTATATATATATATATATATATACAGTATATATAGTCATACAGGTAGGAAAGCTTTTTTTAATGCCAAAAGATGCAGTCTTAGTAATTCAAAAGGTATGCAAATGAGGTACAGATGTTGGCATGAAAATATGCAAAGTCCAACCCTACATCCTTTTTGATGGAATTGGCTGGTGTATTAAATAATCAGTTTGATCTGATTGATTTACAGGAGTCACTATTCTTTTGGAAGGGAAGGCAGCATGATTGGAGGGGAAGGCAGCGTGAGGGGAGGGCAAGGCAGCGTGAGGGGAGGGCAAGGCAGCGTGAGGGGAAGGCAAGGCAGCGTGAGGGGAAGGCAAGGCAGCGTGAGGGGAAGGCAAGGCAGCGTGAGGGGAGGGCAAGGCAGCATGAGGGGAAGGCAAGGCAGCGTGAGGGGAAGGCAAGGCAGCGTGAGGGGAAGGCAAGGCAGCGTGAGGGGAGGGCAAGGCAGCGTGAGGGGAAGGCAAGGCAGCGTGAGGGGAAGGCAACGCGAGGAGAGGGGAAGGCAAGGCAGCGTGAGGGGAGGGCAAGGCAGCGTGAGGGGAAGGCAACGCGAGGAGAGGGGAAGGAAAGGCAGCGTGAGGGGAGGGCAAGGCAGCGTGAGGGGAAGGCAACGCGAGGAGAGGGGAAGGGAAGACAGCGTGAGGGGAGGGGAATGGAAGGCATGTACATTGCAATATTTTCCCACAGTTTATCACAACCATTGCTCGCCCTTTGATCGGTGTTGTAGCATTTGGTTTTTCTGTCAAAATTTGGATCGGTCCGCATTTCAACTTCAGCGTTTGCCGTAATCATCAAATTCCATTATTTAGACAGGAATTTAAACATGTTTAACACCGGTAATGCTAGCATTCTCAGGTGCTGATTTGGTTGACTTGCATGAATGGGCTTAAATTAGTTTATTTTAAAAGTGCTCTCTTGTCTGTCCTGTTTGTTTATTTTATTTCCCACAGATATTTGATGGACGAACTTTCCTTTTCACCACTCTCAAGGTCGGTAAAAGTTCTGAGCTTTTTTCTTTCCTTTTGACCGTGTGTGGCTTTATTTTGATTCGTTTATGAGGGCGAGGTTCTTCTTCGTTTGTATGCAGCACAATGCTGCGGGATAACATCCTCAGCTGCTGGTTATTGCAGGAATTTGGAATTTGGCCATGGTACCGGCGATAGCTCGCCTACTCTTCGCGAAGGACACAATGGAATATTTAACGTCCACTAACGAATGATAACAGACAGGACACCCGTTTAATGCCCATCCGAGGGACGGCACGACACACATTGATGAATCACCCTGCCTGTAAAACACCCAACGGGATGACCGTATATAGTTGGGTTGGAATTCGAACCTCGGCTTGACAGTTGTGAGTTTGTGTACCTGTATGCCATCCTGCCAGCTCGGGGCAGAGATGGAGTAGTGCAAGAGCACTGACCGAATTGAGAACAACCATCCCGAAAGGAGTAGTACAAGAGCATTGACCGATCCATTACAAATGGCAGACAAGTTCATCAGTCTGCTGATAAATAAATTGCTGATAAATAAAACGATAAAAGCCTGCACAATATCTGCCATTCATTCAGACTTCATGTTATTATAATGTCATGTAAATTGAAGCCTTACATTCAGTCCAGTTTCATGTTGCTTCCCATACATCAAAACAAATATGACTTTTAGGTTACTGGGTCGTTTCTCAGTGTGTACCGATAAAACGGCACATCCATGTTGTTCATCACTCTTCTTTAATCAACAACAAAACAACAACCACCGTTTAGAGGCCATTTTTCCCCGCAAAGCGGGGGTTGGCCTTTTCGGGGACCGTGGTAGTTGTTGTTTTTTGGTCCCCTTTTTGAAGCGATGTTTTACGGCCGGATGCCCTTCCTGACGCCAACCCTTTTTGCCGCCTTCAACGACAAACAGGGAATTACCAGTGAACTGGTACTCAATTAGCCGACCTCGGAAGGATGACAGGCTGAGTCAACCCCCCTGGCATTAATTCGGCGATCGACCGAGATTCGAACCCAGGATCCTAGGATCCTAAACCGGCACCCTAGCCGCTAACACCAGGATTAAACAACACCCTTCCTCGGCTACTCAGTTTGGTCGGACGGCCAACTCTAGGAAGAGTCTAGGCAGTTCCATATTCTTTCCATTTCCTAATATTGGAGCTCACTGTGCTGTTGGGAACTTTTAACACGACTGTAGAGATTGTTTGATACACTTCCCCAGATCTACGCCACCTCACAATGCAGCGCACGTATGATGGGCCGAATGGCCTGCTGTACCAAAGTTCCTTGTAAGGAATTTACAAAGTTCCTTGTAAATCTTCTTTAATCGATCTGTTATTTTTCTTTTGACTCTTTCTGAAATAATTCCATCCAGTTTTTTTTTGGTTTGTTTTCTTTGTTTTCTAATGCTACGAATACGGAACACCAGAATACTCTTAACACTCCCTCTTACTGTGGCTGAAGCGTCTCACACTGTGTCTGCTGGTTTCTATGCAATCTTAAAATGTCAACATAACCTGCGGTCTGACTCTGCCTTAAACGGCGCAAATATAAAATGCCCTTTTAGAGTGATTTATTCCAACCCGAAATGGGACGTGCACATACTTTGTCCCAGCACATTTTATTCAATTGTGGATCGTGTCGTTTTGCGAGTCCCGGCTTATCGAAAAGATCAGAGGCACGGTTGTTCAGGGCCATCTACATTTGATTTATATGCATGTGGAGAAAATCGGGACATTGTTTCTTGTGCGATTTGCATTCCACCCTCTTAAGATATCTCTTCACTGTCAATTTATAAAATGCAAAAAAAGACCGCACACAGAAATTGTAGCACGTTAATTGTCTGGCCCAGATGCCGATTAATTTCCTCTGCTTCTACTAAACACCATGTGCTATGCATGATACTCAAATTAAAAAATATCATGCATATCGCTGTATGATTAATGGCTTGTTTTGGGCACAAAATATGTTTCTGCATTACAGTCGTGAGCTGAAGTTTAATTCTAATAGGTTTCTGTAATTGAGACCCACTGAAGTCTTCACCAGAGAGTGTCTTTAAATACAAATCCTGTTCTGTCCCTGTAGCATGGAAGACTGTTTGTGGAGACATTTCAGAAGCAGGGAATGCCATTATTGGATTTGTCATTCAAAAAGCACAAGGTAAGTTTTTGTTTGTATTTTACCAGCAGGTTATCATCAGCACATTACATACATTTATTCAAATCGGGTTCACCCGTTTGATATTCCCATCTGAACTGTTGTCTCAGGATGTTGGATCTCACTCTCGAATCCCAAGCCGATGTCCATGTGATGAATGTAAAAGTATGCTGATCTCGTACTTTGTCATTGAGATCCCTCATGAGCCTTTGCCATTTTGATTTTTTTTTTTAAACACAGACATACACACAGGTACGCACACACACAAACACACCTGTGTCTTTATATGGAAATGCAAGGGCTCAAACAACCAGATAATCTTATCTTATCCAGGGGATAAAGATTCAGGTTCTAATGTTATTACTATTGCATGCTCTTTAAAAGGGACAATATTCCAAGCAATCTTTATCCAGGATTCTGGGCTGCACGTCAATTATTTACTTGCACCACTTTACTTTTTATTCTCTGCTCTAACTTTGGAATCACATTTACATTAATGGGACTTCATTTGAGGATGCTTCAATATAGCCAGCACTTACAAAAGGCAAAAAGCTTTTTTTTAAACTGCAGATTCATTTTTGTGGTGATTTATCTTTATTTTGATGGTAACCGTCATGTATGACCACATGTTTTCTTCTTTAATGCACGTGCTCAAGATCATAATGGGAGAAATTGAGATAACAAAGAAGTTGGAACAGCACATTATTGTGAAGTTTTTGCATTGAAGTGCTAATGAAAGTTGAAGTTGAAGAAGAAGTGCTAATGAAAACCATTTATTGAAACCTGCAGACAACTGGCTGTACAGTGTGGTGATTATTTGCTGTCAAGGATATTAATATTACAAAGCACTTTGGGGGCAATTGTTTTGACAAATGAAGCTATTAATGATGTCTTGCACTGGTGGTAAACTCATCCCAAATAATTTTACATTGAAGATATATGAAAGCTTCCACTCTGATGGGACAAGCATGCTTGTAAAACACTGATAGTAGCGTTTTTTCCCTTTTAAAACATCAATATTCGTCCAATTTTCTTCCTATCGTTTGCAACGGAGTCTTGAACAATCTTAATGACTATGAAAAATGAAATTACATGTTGAGTTGGAGCTAAGGTGAAGCCATCAGGGTCTGAATGAACTTTATATTGTAACCGTGAGATTGAAAACAGGCCTATTTTCACTTATAATACATTTTTGTTGTCTAAACATGCAAATTTCCATCTGATTCATTCTTCCAGTTTGTTGCAACCGAGTCTTAAACCATTTTAGCTAATGCGAAAAATGAAATCAGATGTCAAATTAGAGTTAAGATAAGCCTGAGCATTATAAACTTGCATTTATCATCGCGAAAGTTTTAGTCATACCATGTGATTTTAAACAACCCATCCAATTTTTAAACATTAATAAAATCAAAACCTGAGCCTTACAGCAATATTTACATTGCTTTTTAGGCCATAGATCAGGGGTTCTTAACCTTTTTCCCTGTCAAGACCTCCAACGGATTCCCCACGATGTCCCCATGCCCCCTTTGCCAGACTGTTGACTGACCAAGTCGCACCGAAGGTGCGCATAGCTAGGGGGGACTGGGGACATGTCCCCCTAGAATTTTTTTGATTTCTCGGTGCTCTGTGGTACATTCTGAGGGGTGTTTTTACTTTAATTGCCTATTTATTTGATGAAAACTGGTAACGTATTACCCAGAAAATGGGCCACGTTCGGGGATCCGTGCCTGATTACCAGTCCCATTTGGTTCCAGTGTGACTTCAAAATATCTCAATAGTTTCGTTTTACATATGGATAATTAGGAACAGAATAGGAAAGAAAATCATTCGGATTTTATCCCTATTTATTTATTTGCTTGTTAACAAAGAAACAAAACAAACTAAACTAAACTAAAACATGCAAGTTTTATGCAAGCCGTTTTACTAATCTAGTGAGATTGTTGCTGCTGTTTTTGTGCAATCAGAATATGGAATCGGGGCATAGTTCGTGACAACGCCACTTGCATATCATCGGACACATCAAGTCGATTTCTCCACTTTGATTTCAGGTTCAATAATGCAGAGAAACTTGTTTCACAGAGATACGTAGTTGTGAAGGGAACCAACACATTCATTGCCCTCTTCGCCAAGCTAGGGTAAGCTGCTATCTGCTCACACCAAAACTGCTTAAAATCCAGCCCAGCCTTTCCGAAATCAGCTTTATATATTTATTATATATTTAAAGTTGATATTTCATTGAATTTATTACAATTTATTATTATAATTTATTACGAGTCCCATACCCCCAGATTTTGGTCCCCGCACCCCCAAGGGGTATGGCTACCCCAGGTTAAGAACCCCAGCCATAGATTAACTGCAGCCAGCGAAGTGACAAAATAATCTGGCCAAGTCATAACTGTAGATCCAATCATAGTCCTCTGTAAAAGCTGGCTGCCAGCGGTTTATGTACTCAACCTGAGCAGGATACTGCTGCTAGTTTTGGCTGGTATTTGAATATTAAATGTGCAAGTTTAAAAAGACAGATTTTACCTTTTGTGTTTGTATAAAAATAAAAGTCTGCTCATAAACTGTTAAGGAGGTCTGTGTATTATTTGTTAAACCTACAATCTATCAAATTGATCCTTGAATCAACTGAAAACGAGATGTTTCCACTTTGTTGCTCACCACATGCTGCATGTATGCTCTTGTAATGAACACTCCGTCAATGTGTGACTCAAGCTAATCAGTGTGCTCAGCACAACTCGGACCTTGTTGCACTTGGTGAATACACCTATTTTTCACTCAACGGATACTTGCTTTCACACGTGTGGAAAACCCTGATTAAGTAGTGGTTCCACTGCCACGGGTTTCATTTCTGTGCATTCTGTGGCAATTTCACCGTCGTGCCACACCATTTGTATCATGATTTTTTATTTCTTCTGCCTATGGTCCTGCGCTTTACGAGCAGTACCCCGCCGTTCTGTTGGGAAAATTGTGCATCATCTAGGAATGTTGCAGTATTGGCTTTGTTGCTCTTGGCTGTGCAAAAGAAAAAGAAATAAAGGAGACGTTTCACAGATCTGTCCTTATCCCCTTGCTGCATGGTCTCCCACAAACACATCGATTTGTTGTGTTGCGGCGGTGTTAATTTTCTCCGTGTATCCCGGAGCAATGCGTTGGTGAGCCGGACATATGATAGCATATTCTAATACAACTCCTTCAAAAGGTTTAGGGTCAATGCAATCAATCATAGTTTTGAGCAATTTATTAAAATAAAGCATCTTTAAGTTTGTTAAATTCAGTTTATTTATGCATTTTTTTTTGTTATTGAATACCTGGAACTCTAAAAATTAAATAGGTGCAGATCAAAAAGGGCAAGCTAATTTGTTCACTGCTGTTTCTACATTGGAAAATTGTTTATACACCACCTATAATTTACATGTAAATACCTGTATTGAAGTATTGGTCAGATGTCACTTCACCCTGCAAAGCCTTCTCTGCTCTTAACACCATAATGGGTCACATCATGCATAATGAGCTTGGTTGAAAACTTTTTGTACCTCCGCAGCTGAAGGCATTGTTTTTGTTTTTGAGACATTGTTTTGGGGTTTTCCTTCCGTACATGTGTGCATAGCAGATTTTCTTGTCCACGATAACGCGTGAACCGCTGAAGGGGATTTTCACCAAACTTGGTATAATTATGGACTCTGATACTAAGATTAACTGATTAGATTTTGAGGTCTACGATCATGTAACTTTTAATTGAAAATCTTTCTTACCACAATAACTTGTGAACCACTGAAGGGAAAACCATACTTGGTGCAAGTATGACCTGTAATACAAAGATGAATCAATTACATTTTGGGTTTGAAAGATGGAAGGTCAAGGGGCATGTGCCCTTTAATTGAAAGTCATTTTCTTACTGCAATAACTTGTGAATCAATGAAGGAGTACAACCAAACTTGGCAGAAGTATGGGGTGTAATACAAAGATGAACATGATTGGATTCAATTTTGCATGCAACGGGTCAAAGATCATGTGCCCTTTGAGAATCATTGTGCAGACTATAACTCGAATTTGAAGCATGTGATGTTCTCTCTCTTCTACCTATCTCTTTTGTCTCTTTCTCTCGTGACCTTCAATTTTTTATGTGACCTTTAATTGATATGAAACATAACAGTGGGTTGACATTTCACATGGACAGAGGCATATCCATCGACGCATTCACGTTGAATTACATTTTCTAGTTAAATGATATTTTGGACATTTTCTTTTTTCACTCATTTTATTTGCATCATGTGCGCATGTTTAAAATGATCTGATTTTTATTTTAAATTAAATTCCTGCTGTTGAATGCAATTTGTCGTCTCTTTTTCGAGCTGGATGTCACGTGACTGTGCTCATTAATCCATCACAACCGTTCAAACCAAATTGAATCTCGAACCCCAGGCAGCCAGTCATACATCACACACAACCCAATTTTAGCCATTCAGGTTCTCTCATCAATGATTTTATTATTGGGTAAAATCTCGAGACAAGTGCTGGGGTTAAGCAATAATATGGATTTGTGTTTTCATTTGTATGTAATAACCTGCAATGATCAGTCACTTAATCATTGTGAAAAGTTAGGCACGAAGGATAAATTGCTATCATTAAAGAGCAATGTTCTCCATTTTCACTTGTTCATTAATATTTCTTGAAATACCAAAATATTGTTTAACGATGAAGTAACTTTATACCATTGTAATGAAAAATAGTTCGTGCCAATACAAAGATACACATTTAAGACCGTAAGGTAGTCCAAGCGAGAGTCAAAATATTTTCCCTTTTCAAGAACGTCTATTCTGACGACTTCGGAAGCCACATGCCGCTGGCAAGAACATGTGACAGTGGCTGAAAATGACATATTAAAGGACTAACATATGTGCTGAGTTTCGCTTGTTCAAAACACCCCTTTCTGGTTGTTAGGGGGTTGGAAGGGGGGAGGGGGTCTATTTTATTTTTACAGATGATGTCATCAGTATATCATTTGTGGTGCATGTTTAAACATCTAATGTTATATCTTCTTGTAGATATTTACACCAGAAGTACAAATGCTGTTATTTGGGATTTCAGCAATAAATAAGAACCAAACTTCATTTTATGTCGATTCACCAAAACCATCACAAGGCCTGTGTACGCCGGAGTGTGGGCCATTGTTGTTCCGAACAGCGCGTTCTGGCTTAGATTGCATGCACACTCCTTGGTTAAGCCACTCAATAATTCAATGTCTGGAATGCAAAATGTGTGATTACCTGACATTCTCTTTTCCAAGTTGCTTGGAGTGCATTTTGATTTTGGTTTGCAAACTAGCTGTTCACTTATTCATTTGCACGCGTGCTCTCTCTGGCAGGACGAGGTACACAACCTGCTGAAAAGCCTGCAGCAAAGTACGAGGCAGCTACACCATATGTGTGGTCATTCCAAGGTGAGTCGTTCTGGATGTATCACACAAAGCCTGCCCCCTCCATATGACCACATGCTCATAATACGTCAAAGCGTTGCCATCGGTGGTTTTCAGTTTGCTCTGACTTGAATGCTAGCTTTGTATTGCAGTGTACTTGAGTGAATTAAGTTACCTTTTAATGTGCACCGTGCTGCTTTGTGCAGTTTGCTATCGGTTGTTTTTAAAAAGGTAAAAATCTTTTAAAAGAAGTAAAAAGATAATCTGGAAAAAAAGAAAAAAAAAACATTCATCAGCTATTGACTTTTAATGTCAGGCCACTTGCTCGTCACCACTGAGGTGTACAAGAAATTGAGCGTTTACCTTTTTAGCTCTGGAAAGATTTGTTTGGCTTTAGCACAAGTAGTATTTGGTGTTAAGAGTTTGTTATAAAGTTAATTAACCCTTAGATGCAGGCGTCAAAAATCCGACATAAATGCAGCCATTGGGCCTCGGAGGCCCAACGGATGTATTCGTGTTTTGTTTTTTTTAAATCGATTTTTTTTCTTTCATATCTTTTTTCAATCCAATTCGATGCTCATGGATGTGTATATGCTCAGAAAATATGAATCATTGATCCTATTAGTTGGAAGAATCCCATACAAGTAATGAATCTTTTTTGTTGTTGTTGCAAAAAATAATTTTTGTTCTTGGTTTTTCAACTTTTTTTCCTCTAACAAGTTGAGGCTCATGGAGGGATATTTGCTCAAAAAATATGATTCACTAACCCTTTTATTTAGAATGTATATGGCCACAACTGTCAAAAATCCTACACCTATGCAGCCATTGGGCCTCAGAAGCCTGACAAATGTATTCGTGTAAAGTTTTTTAATTTTCACATTTTTGTCACTGAATTATTTGTAACCAAGTTATAGGAGCATTTAACCTTTTGAGTACGGATGACGTCCAGTGCCGCAACCCGTGAAAAAGTTTTGTGTACAGATGACGTTACTACACGTCATCGACTATACCTATAAATAGATCGTCAGTACGTGGTTGCATTCCCGTAATGCAAAATTAATCCCGTACCGGGGGTATTTTTATATAAAAAAAATCCCGTACTCAAAGCGTTAATGAGGCTCATATCAAGAAAATAATGATATAACATAGTAGTACAACAACATTTATGCGGGGCCTTGAAGGCCCCAGGCCTGCATTCATGTCGAATTTCGGGTTATAAGTGAAGAATGAAGATTTTCTCACGAGTCTGAATGAAATTTTTATTTATTTCTCGCCACTGAATTTTGTTTAACAACATGAAAGTCGGTGAAAATGAGGCTCATTCCAAAAAAAATTGTACAGCATAGTTTTTGCAACAAAAAAACCTTGTGGGCATCCGAGGCCCAATCACTGCATCCAAGGGTTAATAATCCGTTTATTTCACTTCAACCTGCGACAAGGGTGTCAAAATTAAAAAATAATGCTAAAGGGGCAATCACTATTCAATCAGCATTTTTTTTTTATACATCCATGCCTGTTATAATAATGAAGAAAATGTTACTTTCTTCCATTATATTTTTATACAGGATCTTATTTGTGCTCCAAAATCGAGCCACGATCTGTTTATTTGTGCAAACCTCTTCGGGCTTTTATAGAGCCAAACGTTTTCATTTTCTCGGCATGGACATTCGCAAAAAGTGGAATAAAGCAATCATAGGAGACCAATGGAACAAAATTTGGGATAAATCCTTGATGGGTCTTTTGATCCATGGGGCATTTCATGTCGATTCAAAGATGTAAGACTGTTCCAATTGATTGTTTTCATCGATAAATGGTTTCCTTATTTTCCCTTCATCTAAGGAATTGATCATAAGTCTGTGATCGATGAGATGAAGTATTGTTCTTCGCAATAAGAATGCAACTCTGTTTGAAAAAGTTTATTCATGTGACATGTTGAAGCCATGTTTAGCCTGTTTATTGGCTTTCTGGGTGTTTATTCGACCAGCAACGACTGAAATTGTGGGTTATCTAATGCGCTAACTGATTGACTAATATTGACCGATGACAGCAACACTGCATGCTCTCGACAGTCATGGTGTCACATGATGACAACAACAACAATCAACAGGCATTTAAAGGCCATTCTCCCTGCTCGAGCGGGGGTTAGCGTTGCAGGCCCCATGACAATCTTCTCCATTTTGCCCTACTTTCTGCATCTCCCCTTGTTAACCCCCTTGCCTGCATTTCTTATTCCACCATCTTTAGCCAAGTCTTTCTCGGTCTTCCCCGTCCTCTACTTCCTTCTACATTCATTTCCATCATTCTTCTCAACCAGTCACTTTCATCCTTCCTCAACACATGACCAAACCATCTCAACCTGTTTCTCTTCACAGCATCCATCACAGGCTCTATTCCCATCATCTTTCGCAATTCATCATTTGTCTTCCTCTCTCTCAACGATACTCCGCTCATCCACCGAACCATTCGCATTTCCACCCTTTCCAGCCTTCGTTGCTGCTCTACATTCATGACCCATGTCTCGCTCCCATAAATCATAACACTTCTCACACATGCAGCATACACCTTTCCCTTCAGCTTCAACGACACTCCCCTCCTCGTCAGCACGCCACTCAGTTCCCCAAACTTCTTCCATGCACATCTCACTCCAGCAACCGATGCCGAATCTGATCCACCTTGTCCATTCAGCACGTCTCCGAGGTAGCAAAATGTTTTCACACCTTCCAGCTTCACGCCGACACATGTCACATGATGACAGAAATGAGAAAATCAGAATAATTATACCAGACTCGATGGCATAGATCCTTAGAGTGTCCGCTCTGAGTTTGGGAGGTCGGCGGTTCGATTTTGACCCTGGCTCCAGTCATACTAAGCACTTTATAAATGCTATCTGCTGCTAATTGCATGACTCGCAACTTTTGGAGGGTAGAGTTGTTAGGGGGGCAGGGCACCTCATGAGGGGGGCAGGGGAGGGGTAATGATTTCTCACTTAAAATTCTCCACTTATAAGAGAGAAAAGTGATGTCACAATTTGGCGTTTCTGGTACTCAAAGTGCCCCAGGAAGTTGTCACACAGTCACATTCCCCCAGGTCACCGGTTGTGTTTTTATAGTCAACTAAAGTGTTGTTTCATGTATTTGTCTGCATGTGTGTGTCGTTTGTGTTTCAGCTCCACATCAAGCATTAGTCCCTGCATGAAAGAAAAAAAACGCACCATTTTTCTCTATTGCACGTTGATAGAAAAATACAAAACTGAAATGAAGGACCATTGATCGATGATTGGTTGGTTTTACAAACCATCACCTGATGACCAATTCCAACCACAAAACATATAAATTATTCCCTTTTACAGATCGTTTTTAATATTCCAAAACACATCACATTGAGTGCTTTCAATTGACATTACTTGGCCTTTTAGCTGCAACAGTGGAACATCTTTGTGGTTTGAAGTCAGAATTACTCCTTCAGACGGGTAAAATGTCAACCTTTTCATGACGTTTATCCGTAAGACTTGAAAGGCTGATGAAAATTACATTTTGTGTGGGCATGTGTTTATTGCTGTTGATTGGTGTGCAAAAGCTAATTGAAATGGGATGAGCTCAAAATTTGGCAGAACATGACCAATAACATGTTGCAGAGCCAATGTGCTTCTTGTGTATTTAATTTACCCTCTTATTTTAATCCTTTAATTCCCATCATTTGCTTTTGGCTTTAATGGAAATGGCCACCTTTTGCCATGGCATAGGAAAAGCATGGCGTTCCATGAGCCTCGATTTTGAATACAAAATAAAAACTGTTGAGAATTAATTGGTGGATTGATGACGTTCCGATATTTTAAACAATGCAATACTGTATTGCTTACCTGTTGCTTTGGGTTTGGGTTTGGCTGTTTGGTATTCCCATCTGAACCTCTCACTCAGGGAGGGAGGAACCCAGGCTCAAATACCAAATGTTTGCCAATTATCTGCTGTCGTTGTAATACAGTACATGTATTATATTCTCATTCTCATTGGAATTTGCCTTGCCCCACTCCTGAAGGGATGAGGCAGTGTGTGTGTGTGTGTGTGTGTGTGTGTGTGTGTGTGTGTGTGTGTGTGTGTGTGTGTGTGTGTGTGTGTGTGTGTGTGTGTGTGTGTGTGTGTGTGTGTGTGTGTGTGTGTGTGTGTGTGTGTGTGTGTGTGTGTGTGTGTGTGTGTGTGTGTGTGTTTGTTTGTGGATTTTTTTCTTTTTCTTTTTTGTATACAAGATCGAGGCTCGTGAAAGCTAACATTAATCACACAGAAAGACAAACCGACACATAAAACATATAACATGGGGAGCGGTAGACAAGATGGGGCGAGAGGGGGAGGAACACAAACACAACATCTGAGAGCAGGGACGTCGAGAGATCTGTAGGAGGGAGAGGGCTTTGGGGGGGGGGAGGCATGGGAATGGGGGGTGGGAGAGGTATAAAACATATGGACACTGCCGGGACTTCCAGGAAAGAAGTTGGAATTTCAAACAAGGTGGATCTGGGGTGAATTGGTGGGGGTAGAAAAGATCAAGGTTTTAGATGGGGAAAGCTAAGAGATGGTGGTGAACAGCTGTTTTAAAGACCTGGAGGGAGGAGTGGGATTGAAGGGAGTGTGGGAGTTTGTTCCAGAGGCGGGAGAAAAGAGGAATGAAAGAGTGAAGGTTAGCAGAGAGCCGAGATTTCGGCAGTTTAACCATCAGAGGGTTGCTGGCAGATCTTGTGCGACCTGTAGGAATATTTGGGGGACAAAGCACAGAGAGAGCTGGGGGAGCAAGGCCGGAGAGGAGTCGGTAGAAGACAGAAAGACCACCTACCTGTCTGCGGTGAGTGAGTGAAAGGCCCTCGGAGATAGCTTCATCACTGGAGATTCCATTGATTCTGAACGCTTTGGTTTCAACAGCGTGAAGACGAGCTAAGTGTGAGGCAGGAGCACCAGCCCATAGGGGAGAACAGTATTCCATTGAGCTGCGGATGAAAGCCTTGTATGTGGTGAGGAGCTCAGGTGTGCCGAGGAAGGACTTCGCACGACGGAGGATGCCCAGTCGGCGACTGGCTTTGGAGGCCAGGTTGTAAATGTGGTTTTCCCAAGAAAGATCATGGCAGATAGTGAGACCCAAAAGCTTGAGCGACAGAACTTCTTGGAGAGGATTGTTGAGAAAGTAGATGGGTGGGTTGTCCAGTCGATCTTTTCGGAGAGACATAGTAAGAGTGTGAGATTTGTCAGGATTGAAAGACATGTTTGACCAGTTTGTGATTTTGTCCAGGTCTTCAGATCAACACGGATGATGTGGATAACAGGATGTGTGTGTGTGTGTGTGTGTGTGTGTGTGTGTGTGTGTGTGTGTGTGTGTGTGTGTGTGTGTGTGTGTGTGTGTGTGTGTGTGTGTGTGTGTGTGTTTTTTTTGTGTGTTTTTGTGTTTGTAAAAAAAGAAAAGAAAGTGAAAGCGGGGTTGTATGAAAGCGGTAAGGCAGAGGAAAGCTGTCATCAATGCCAGCAGTTATAAAGTGGCAGTTCTAGTTGCTCTTGTAATTGTAATTACACTGATGTTTGCTAATTTCTTGTCTTTCATGCAAGTTGCGTAGAAGCTCCTCCATGAGGCTTTGATCAATCAAACTGTTCCAAAGTAAATAAAACTTATTGATAAATAATTTAACATCATACTTTCCTCAAGCGTGTTCATAAATGATCAGCGGTACTTCAGATTATGCCACATCTTTGTCGAGGAACAAGCATCAGATAACTATTTTAATCCTGCAATCTGAAAATTTAGTTTTATTGCTCACTTTGCTTTGTAGTTTATTTTGCTCATCTGATTTTTGTTCACCCACACCAAACTCCCTACCCTGCTCGTTTGCCACCCACCCCCCTCTACTCCTATCCCCTACTCTGCCTTGCTTACCATATTGACTTGTCATAAGTACTGCAGTTGGTGCCACTGTGCCTGCCAAAGATTTTCCTTCAGGAGGAGGGGGTTTTACCATGTTAAAGAAATACTGTCGCGTTCCTGGCGATAAAAATCTCTCCAAGGAACGGATAGCCAATGCGAGCTTTAACTCCAAGGCGATGATCAAACAGCGGATTTTATTATATGTGGGAGGAAGAAAGAGAAGGGGTTGGGATGAAGGGTATTACCTGTCGATCCCACCGGCAGTCCCGAAGCCTGCAAAGAAAATAAACTCGAACAAAGACGGGAATTAGAATGTACAAAAATAACAGGTTTATTTGTCGGAAGGCCGGTAACAAAGAAATTGCACGATAAAATAACTAAATTTCCTATGTTGGGACATCCCCGCACCAGACTCGAAAAACAGAACAAAGGGATATATAAAAACGCAAATAATGGTGTGATTTAATAGGCACTTAGCTCAAATTGGCTGAAGTATCCTGTCAGGAATAGTGTTGGCCCCAAGCTCGCCGTCCGGACGCGGCTCCGTGCTTGGTAGGAAGAAAGGTCGCAGTCCGCTTCGTTCACCAGGTCGCGCCTATCGGCGCGGAGCAGGTCTCGTGGTCCGTCTTGAACGGCAGGCGCGCAGCATGCTTTCCAACCACGTTGGCAAAACACCAGCTCTTCCGCCTCGTCCCGGCCACCACTGGCAAGATCTCGGAACACGGCCGCCGCGATGAAGCCCAATGGAGAGAGAAATGTCAGTGCACAGCCGCCTCCCACCAAAGTCCAGAACCAAGAGAGACAAAATGTCCGCCGACAATTGTTTTTATAATCCCGGCTCTGACGTCATCCTCCTCCAATCCCCGAGCGCCTCACGCTCCAGGCTCAGCTCTCCACCAATCAACACGCAGTCCGCCTTTGTGACGCACTCCCCTTTCAATCAAAACCTCCCGCCCAATCACGGCCCTTTTGGGTGTGGCTCTCGGCCTGCTTGTCTTTGTGGCGATGCAGCCGCCGCTGTGCTATCGGCAGTGTTCATAACTGGCCTCCGGTTGGTTTTTATTGTCCATTAGTTGCAACTATTGGGAGATTTGGACTACGTGTCTGTGCTATGCCATAAGGGACAAAGGAATAGATACAGAGGTATGACGTACAAGGGATACTTAACATAATCCCTACAACTAGTTAACACCATGGCCATCCTCATATGATCACGAAGATACAACCTTAACCCGACATCCGGGCTAAACAACATACCTTGCAAATCTTCAGTTACAAATGGAATCCTTTTGCAGTGAAATGTATTTGTAAAGAACCGGTCCATACATGTCCGAGATATGGTTGCGGACGGACGCACGGACAGACGAGACCCAATCCATAAGCCCCCATTTTGGACTAAGTCCAACGGGTATTGTATTATGAACTAGAGCAGCACTCGGTAGAGCACATACCTCCATCAGGCGAAACAGTTTACATTTTGTAACTCACTAATAGGCAAGATCTGGATCTGGACTTGAACCAAACTGTAATCGGCTGGTTCTTGTCACCTACCCAACGCATCCACGAAGTTGTTTTTTTTCCAAATCCATCCAAAGCTTTTTGAGATATCCTGCTCACAGATAAACAGACAGACAGGGGTGAACACATAACATTTGTCTACCTTTGGTGGCAGAGGTAAATATCAATTTACCTTGCAAATCTTCAGTTACAAATGGAATCCTTTTGCAGTGAAATGTATTTGTAAAGAACCGTTTTAGTCCTGGTTCAAACTTAAAGCAATATTTTTTTGTTATTGGAGAAGGAAGATAAATAACCTTCCCAAGAAGTAATGGGTCATATACCGCTCTTACACTTGAATGAGACATAACGAGCTCAAAAATGAATATTTGCTTTTGTGCTAAAAAGCTGTAGATGAAGTGAATCAAGATCACCAAGAACCTTGAGAGGAAGGGCATTGCACAGCCTTACATCATAGGTTGCAAAACTGTTCTGGTGATATTCAAACTTGGACCTTGGAGCTTTTTGTTGACGGGTGTGATTATGTGCAATTGATTATGTGCAATTGATCATGGATTTCTGCACTATTCCCAGTAAAATGGTCACCGAAGGCCATTTTTTGGTGGGATAAGCGAGTCATCTTACCGTAAAACCAGCAGAGCACTGCAACATTTTTGTGATGCTGCTAATGGGAATAGATTATTTGCCAGAGCATTCTGCAGGTGTGAGAATTTATATATCTTACGTCTCCTGTCACCACCGTGACTGCTGGGTGTGACTTGCAGGTTCGACAGGACACGGGTCTGACACAGCACGTGCCACAGCTGAAGCGCAGCATGGAGGCATTGCTGTACCGGGTGAAGGCGTCCCTCGCCCTCAATCACTGCCCTGAGGCATTTTGGCTTGGAAACCTCAAGAATCGTGATTTGCAGGTACTCGATGTCCCAAGTACCATATGTCATGCTACTCGCAAGTGCATTGCCCTCCAGTCTCTTTTATGGTCGCTTCAGGAGAGCTTGGGTGGATGGTGGCTTGCGGCTGTGTTGCCAGTTGCCATACATATTTCCTTGCTGCAATAAAAGTTAGTGGATGCTTTTGCTTTCAATTTCACACCATTGAGGGAAAGAAGAATGCAGCGAGTTTCCTTCAACCTTGGAGTTGTTCTTGCCTGCGGTGTAAATTGCTTCCCTAAAAAAAAAAAAAAAAAAAAATATATATATATGTATACAACACAACAACAACATGCATTTTAAAGGCCATTTTCCCTGCTAGAGCGGGGGTTAGCCTTGCGGTCCCCATGACAATCTTCTCCATTTTGCCCTATTTTCTGCATCTCTCCTTGTTAACCCCCTTGCCCGCATTTCTTCTTCCACCATCTTTAGCCAAGTCTTTTTCGGTCTTCCCCGTCCTCTGCTTCCTTCTACATTCATTTCCATCACTCTTCTCAACCAGTCACTTTCATCCTTCCTCAACACATGACCAAACCATCTCGACCTGTTCCTCTTCACAGCATCAATCACAGGCTCTATTCCCATCATCTTTCGCAATTCATCATTTGTCTTCCTCTCTCTCAACGATACTCCACACATCCACCGAACCATTCGCATTTCCACCCTTTCCAACCTTCGTTGCTGCTCTACGTTTATTACCCATGTCTCGCTCCCATAAATCATAACACTTCTCACACATGCAGCATACACCTTTCCCTTCAGCTTCAACGACACTCCCCTCATCATCAGCACGCCACCCAGTTCCCGAAACTTCTTCCATGCACATCTCACTCGAGCAACCGTTGCCGAGTCTGATCCACCTTCTCCATTCAGCATGTCTCCGAGGTAGCAAAATGTTTTCACACCTTCCAGCTTCACGCCATCTCCAAGATCCAACTCAACATTTCCTCCATCTGCAGCTCCCTCTGTGCACACCTTACATTTGAATGTAGCTGCCACACTGGTTAATGACCCTCTCAGACCACTACATTTTTGATGAACCCACTCAGCGCACATTGTACATTGAATGGAGTTCACTCCGACACCCTTCCGACACACAGCACAGGGCCACTTCCCAGTTCTTTCCACCTCACCACATGCTTTACCACTTGCCATCACCTTCGTCTTTCCGATATTCACCTTCAGACCTTTTGTCTCCATACATTCCTTCCACGTGGTCATCTTTTCCTTCAGTCCATCCATACTTTCCGCAATCAACACCAGATCATCTGCATACAACAACTCCCACGGTAAACCCTCCTTTACGTTCTGAGCCAGCACCTCCATCACAGCTACAAATAGTAATGGACTTAGTACCGACCCCTGATGCACTCCCACCTTCACCTCAAACTCACCACTGTTCCCGTCATTCGTCCTTACAGCTGTGCGCGCTCTTTTGTACATTGCCATCACTACTCTGATCAACCATTCCTCCACTCCTAACTTCCTCAATGCCCATGTCAATACTTTGCGTGGTACCCTATCGAATGCTTTCTCCAGATCAACAAACCCAAGAAACAACTTCTTCCTCTTCTCCATGTACTTCTCCTGCAACTGCCTCACAATGAAAAGCGCGTCTGTCGTTCCTCTTCCTGGCATGAATCCAAACTGCATTTCGTCGATCTTCACTTTCTTCCTTATCCTCCTCTCCAACACCCTTTCCAATACCTTCATTCCATGCTCCAATAACTTTATCGCTCGGTACGAGCCACACTCCAGAGGGTCACCTTTCCCCTTGTACAGAGGGATGAGGGTACTCAGTTCCCAATCCACTGGAATGCGGCCTTCTTTCACCACCAGATTACAGATCTCTGTCATTCTCTTCACACCCCAACTTCCTGCTGCCTTCAACATATCTCCCACAACTCCCGTCGGCCCTCCCGCTTTTCTACCCTTCATTGCTTTTATCGCTTCCTCAACTTCCTTTTCAGTTATCTTCTCTGCCGGTCCTAAAACAGGGTTACTCTCTATGTTGCCATCCCATTCATTCTCTGTATTCAACAGCATTTCCATATATCTTTTCCATCTTCCTTTAATTCCATCTGGGTCGACAACGATTTGTCCCACTTCATCCTTCAAGCAACTCACCCCCATCACATCACACCTCTCTTTCGCTATCTGCTTTGCAATCCTGAATACTGCTTTCTGACCCTCTTCCGAATCCAAGCGTTCTCCGAACATTTTCCTACATGCCTCCTGCGCCTTTGCTACCTCTTTCTTTGCAGCCTTCCTGGCTGCCTTATAACTTTCATGCTCTGCTGTTTCTGCTCCCGTACCCTTCGCCTTCTGCCACTCCTTGAACTTCTTCCTCTTCTCGTCAATCCTCTTTCCAACTTCATCATCCCACCACCATGTTTCCGAGTGCCTCGGTGGTCCTTTTGTCCATCCACATACCTCACCAACGGCTCCCAACAGACAAGCTTTCATTGACATCCAACCACTTTCAAGCTCAACCACATCATCCTCGACCCTACTCAGCCTCTCTTTTAATGCCTCCCTTACTGTCACCTCTTTCAACCTCCACACCTTCATTCTCGGTTGGTACTTCACCCGCCGAGCTCTCCTCGCACCTTTCACCCTTACGTCGCAGACAACCAAGTGGTGCTGTGAAACAGCCTCCTCCCCCGGGATCACCTTTGTGTCCCGGTGGTGCCCCCTATCTCGCCTACGCACCATCAGGTAGTCAACGGTTGTCGTCGACCCACCTGACGTGTATGTAACAAGCTTATTATCCTCTTTCTGGAACTGAGTATTACAAATCAACAAATCAGCTCCATCAGCAAACTCCAAAATCCTTTCACCTTCTCCATTTCTCACACCATATCCGTAACCCCCATGAACTCCGTCAAAACCATCCATACTCCTTCCCACATGTCCATTTAGGTCTCCTCCTACCACAACAACTTCCTCATCTTTCACGTTTTCCATCAGCTTCTCTATCGCACACCAGAACGTGTCCTTTTCTTCATCGCTTCGACCAACCTGCGGAGCATATCCCGAGATGACGTTCACCAAGAGCTTTCCAATCATCATTTTCACCATCATCAACCTATCACTCACTCTAGTCACACTCACCACACTGTCTACAAACTCCTCAGAAAACAGGACACCAACACCATTCACGCCCTCCGGGCAGCCTTGCCACACAAACTTGTATTTCTGTCCCTGCCTACCCTTCACCATTCTCACACCACTTCCCTTCCATCTCGTCTCTTGCACACAACATATGTCCACTCTTCTTCTGACCAATACTTCCACCACTTCTCCTGATCTCCCTGTCATTGTCCCTACATTCCATGTCCCAAACCTCAGAAACCGATCTCCACTTCGGGCTGTACCCTGCCCATATGTAGTTGTAATTGTCATGGTTCCCTTTTTTTTTTGAGGCAGTTTTTATGGCCGGATGCCCTTCCTGACGCCAACCCTCTTAGTCGTCTCTTACGACACGCAGGGATACGGTGTACCTATTCTTATCCAGGGTACACACCGGGAAACGTTTAAAACATGGAAATTCTGGGGGGTGGGGGGGGGGGGGTGGTGTCAAGGGAAAGATAAAATGAAAATAAACCCCTTCAGCCGGCACTTAGCTTGGCTTCCCAAAGAGTACTTTCAGGAGCTTGGCGGCTGTTGAAACTGGGGTAGCCACTCATGCGGGAAGTGGTCCAAAATGGCGGTGTAGAACGCCTATATATATATATATATATATATATATATGGATATATATATGGATATGGAATGGATATATATATATGTATAGATATATATATATATATATATATATATATATATATATATATATATATATATATATATATATATATATATATATATATATACCGGTATATGTATATATATATGTATATATATATATATATATATACACAATCGTGGCCAAAAATATTGGCACCCTTGCACTTTTTTCAAAGAATGCACCATTTATTCCAGATAATTGTTGAAATTAAAAAATATTTTGGTATACATATATGTATTTGTTTGGTTTGCAGTGGAACAAAACAAAAAAGGTGAAAAAATTACTAAATCTTAGCTTATTCCACACAGAAATCCTAAAATGGCACGGACAATATTATTGGCACCTTTTAGAAGTTGTTGGAAATAATTAGATTTCAAGCACGTGATTCCCCTTTACTGTGGAATTGAACTCACCTACGGTGAGTTGCAGGTACCTGTAATATTAAAATCACTCATTCAGACAGTTTGAATAGAGAAAAGGAGTCATTTTGCTGTTTTGTGTCACTGTGTGTACCGCAATGAGCATGGAGAAAAGAAAGAAAACCAGAGAATTGTCTGAGGTCAGACACAAGATTGTAGGCAAGCATGGACAATCTCAAGGCTACAAGTACGTCTCCAGAGACCTTCATGTTCCTGTGTCCACCGTTCGCAATGTTGCCAGGAAGTTTAAGGGCCATGTCACTGTAGCGAACCTCCCTGGACATGGCCGCAAGAGAAGACTTGATTGAAGATGGCAGCAAAGGATTGTTCGAATGGTGGAGAAAGCACCTCGATCAACTGCCAAACAGATTCAAGCTGACCTTCAGACACAAGGTGTATGACAGCTTCAACTCGCACTATCTGTCGCCATCTCAATGAAAGGGGGTTCTGTGGTAGGAGAAACAGGAGGACCCTACTGCTGAGAGAGAAACATAAGAAAGCCCGACTGGAGTTTGCCAAAATTTGCGAACACGACTGGAGACAGACGAGACCGAATTAGAGCTTTTTAGTAAATCACATCATCTCTATGTTTACAGAAAACAAAATGAAGCCTTCAAAGAAAAGAACACGTTGCTACAGTCAAACATGGAGGAGGTTCAGTGGTGTTTTGGGGTTGCTATGCTGCCTCTGGCACTGGGTACCTTGATGTGTGCATGAATGAATGAATATGAATGATCGTTTTAAGGCCATTTTCCCCGCTAGAGCAGGGGTTAGTCTTGCGGGCCCAATGACAATCATGGTTCCCTGTTTGAGGCAATGTTTTTATGGCCGGATGCCCTTCCTGGCACCAACCCTTAGTCGCCTCTTACGATGTGCAGGGATACGGTGTACCTATTCTAAACCGGGGTACACACCAGGATCATTCATCCCAGCAAGCTGGTACTCAATTTGCCGACTTCGGAAGGATGACAGGCTGAGTCAACCCCCCTGGTGTTAATTTAGCGATCGACCGGGATTCGAACCCAGGATCCTAGGATCCCAAGCCGGCACCCTAACCGCTAAGCCAACACCAGGCTAAAATGTCTCCATGCTAAAATGTCTCCATGTCTCTAAAATGTTCAGCATGTCTCCGAGGTAGCAAAATGTTTTCACCCCTTCTAGCTTCACGCCGTCTCCAAGATCCAACTCAACATTTCCTCCATCTGCAGCTCCCTCTGTGCACACCTTACACTTGAATGTAGCTGCCACACTGGTTAATGGCCCTCTCAAACACCCCCAACTTCCTGCTGAATTGCATGGCATCATGAAATCAGGAGATTACCCAGGCATTTTGGAGCACAATGTTCAACCCAGTGTCAGAAAGCTGGGTCTCCGTCAAAGGTCATGGGTCTTTCAGCAGGACAATGACCGCAAACACACTTCAAAAATCACCCAGGAATGGTTCACGACAAAAAGCTGGACTGTTTTGAAGTGGCCAGCAATGAGTCCAGATCTAAATCCCATTGAACACCTGTGGGGAGATCTAAAAACAGCAGTTGGGAGAAGGCACCCTTCAAATCTGGGAGAACTGGAGCAGTCTGCACAAGAAGAGTGGGCCAAACTGCCGGTAGAGAGGTGTAGGAAGCTCAATCATGGTTGTGCTTGACTGCAGTTATTTTGTCCAAAGTCTGTGCTACCAAATATTAAGTCTAGGGTGTCAATAATTTTGTCAATGCCATTTCCTTTTATTTTCTGATTTAAAAGCATAGATTAAGCTCTGAATCAAAAACAAAGGTTCTGTAATATTAACAATGAAATAAAGAATTGTGGAGACCAAATACTTTTGTCAATTTCAACTTATTTTTAGAGAAAATTCTGAGTTATTTGAAAAAAGTGCAAGGGTGCCAATATTTTTGGCCACGACTGCATATATATATATATATATATATATATATATATATATATATATATATATATATATATACAGTATATATATATATATATATATATATATATATATATATATATATATATATATATATATATATATATATATATATATATATATATATATATATATATACAGTATATATATATATATATATATATACATATATATATACAGTATATATATATATATATATATATATATATATATATATATATATATATATATATATATATATATATACAGTATGTATATATATATATATATATATATATATATATATATATATATATATATATATATATATATATATATATATATGTCAGAAACCACCTTTTCTGATCGAAGTAGAGTTCCACCAACAGGCTTGAGAATGACGAGACCTTTATTAAAATAACACTTTATACGGATCCGGAGGAGACAGACATCTACAGCAAGCTACAGCAAGAACATGCCAAGTCAAGCCTTCCTGAAAACACATTGATTCTCATTCATTTATATATGAATACGATTATCAGAAAATCTCCGAGAGAACAAAGCGACTGGCGAGAGTCCCTCCCCGTCATTCCTAGCCCCCACCGTTATCCGCTCTGTCATTCGGGGGAGTGCAGCACGCACCTTATCATTCGGACCAGATGTGATTTCAAAACTCCGACGAGGCAGAAAATATAACTCATTAAAGGGAGGGTGCATTCTTGGCTTCGACAAACCCATAAAGTATATGGGTTTGTTCAAAATGAGTAATTCAGAGCATGTTTATACAGAGTCAAGCGTCGCTGTGATTAATACAAAATATATATGGTTCATGATAGGTTTTATGTCTGCAACCTAAACATTCTGCTAGTGTTACGCAAAATCACGCGCATGTGAGCGTTCTCCTGCCCGCGGCTCGAGGCGCCGTCTGAGAATCATGATAGGGATTTTACGACCGGCCTTATCTAGCCTCGAAAGTGCACACGTATACAATTTGTCCAACACGACTGAAGCGAGCCTTTCCTCATTTTAAATGAAAGCGAAGCAAAAACCTCATTGTAACTCAGGCGTCACTGTCATTAAACAAAACAGTTAATGTTTTTGGCAATTTATCAAAGGATTTATGTCTACGATTCAAGCAGCCTACCTAAGGTTCGAATACATTTTATTAACTCATGAAATAACATTATAGAACAGCATTTTATAACATAGCTTACGATACGTCAGTCAACCGGCATTTATAATTGAGCATTAAGCAGTAACAAATCTGAGACCTGACATTCCTTCCTCTTGTCTCGTCGAGACAAAGTATCTCAAGAGACAACGTGCCACATCGGGCTTTATTGAAAGACCATCGTGTAATGCGGGTATCTCCCAAGGGCATACCGTGCGCCCATAGCGCCTCGCCCGTGCATTTGGGGAACGTGTCGTGTGGTGCGTGCTTGGAGCCTGAGGGCTCAAAACATGAAAGTTCATTAACGTTTCGGATCCACAACGAAGACGTCTGGTCCAGATGAGGTTCTGCTCCGCCAGAGGGTGCATCACTTCCCCTGCGGAACTGGCTCCCCCCACCCTTTGCAGACGCAGTCCTTGCAGATCTTCGAAGTTAATCAACGGTCATGCCCATGAGGTCCCTCACGTGCTGCTGTTCTGGGGAATACATAGTATTGTCAGTATCTTGTGTCTCAATTTCCTGGTCAGGGTACAGAGCGTAAAAATCCGATTCACTTGAAGCATTTGAACTTAAAACATTTGGAGAAAAGAGAGGGACTTCCTTTATGTCAAAGTCTCCCTTGGGCGCCTGGTCGGCTTGCGGGTCTAGGATATCCACGTCGGGTCCCTCGACCGCCAGACCCAGCGTCGCAATCAGATCCATAGTTGGGTTTAAAGGGGGCGTGCAGCTGTCAGCTTGTAATACATAAGCAGCGTTAGCCAGTACACGCAAGGGGTTTATAGCACAAGTATCACAGTCATCACATACACCGTTACAGGCAGCAGCCAGTTCCCACATGGGATCCACACAAGTATCACAGTCATTACAAAATTCAATGCAATTTTCTGGAGCGCCGGTCGCAACTGCCTTGTTGAAGGACCCGTTCAGGTCGACGGCCTCTGTGGTCAGAGCCATAGTCGTTGTCGGCGGCTTCTTCGCTTTCCATCCTGTAAAATACTTTCTCATACAGAGGAGGACTAGAGATTTCATTAGTGCCCCCCAAATTACTACCCCGATTATCACAGCCAGTGCGGTCAATAACCACTTCACTATGGTGCCCGTCCATCCCTGGAACCAGTCAGTGAGCCAGCTAAATGTATAAGAATTTTCGCGCGCGATCCGATCGATCGTCAGGGCGTGGCTAGTTTCCCTTAGTCTCACTTCTGCATCACCATTGTACGCATGTGAATTACCGTGTCCAATAGTATGTCATGAGCCGTAGCGGTGTCGTTTGCCACCTTTTCTAGGGCCAAAGCCAATTTATCTATCCGGAAACTATCCATGACTGTGCCCGCTCCTGGGAAGAAGAAACCAAACACCTTTTCCCATAGACTCCCGTGTAGTTTAGTGGTTCCATCTTCGTTCATGACTGACCTCTTATAACGCCTGTCCAAGGACTTTGGGTCTAGCTCATCCAGTATCTCAACGTCAGGAAGGACTGAACCCAGATAACATGTGCCCCCCCAATTATTTGGTAAATAGGGGTAAGCCTTGTCGCCGCATATAAACATTGTCCCATGGGGTGGGACCAGGTGGGTGGATAAGCACTGGAGTCCCTTTACCACCCCATTAATCCTACTAACCCCCCTAGAGAATGTTATAGCCGTTATGTTGTGGTTGTGTTTATCTTGCAGTACTATTCGTAGTGTAATCCCCGAGCTCCCTTGTCCCAGCTTCCCGGGGAGAGTGTAGGCGCATTCTGATTCTCCCATACGCAAGTGGCCGGAACCCTGGAGGCAGACCGTCCCTTTCTGTGGTTTGACCCAGACGGGGGCAGGCCTCTCGGCCACATGGGCAATCATTGACGGGCGATAATTAAATTGTCGATTGCAACTCTTGCCGTTGTCAACCCCTTCTCTTTCCAGCGTGGTGACTAAACATGGGGAATCGATAGGTTGTGAGCAGAGGTCATTGAGGGACAGAGGTAGCACTATCATGTGTATTCCTGTGGTGCCTGCTTGGGGAAAGTGCATGCACGACCAGCAGTGTGTCCTATTTTGAATTGTTGCCACCTCCCTGGCCACTTTCCAATATGTGTTTTCCCCCTTCTTTGGGGCCTTATTCTGGGGGTGTGGCGTGAGTATGTATTCGATGCATGGTGTGTATTTAGTTTCGCCCCTGGCCGCGCCAGGGGTCCAGACGCTGCACCGGACCTGCATGGTCATGTCTTTCCCTAGGCGTGTGCGTGTTTGTAGCTTAAAATCAGGGGTTCCCCATTTGTATCCTGGTTGGGCCAAGGTCTCAATGCTAGCTCGCCCGTTTTCCCGGAACTCTCGTACCTTTTGTAGTACAATGCCAACGCGTCCAGGCCCTGCCGACAGTGCTAGCCATTTTACGCTTACCCAATTTGTGTGCAGGGCTTTCTGTTCGAAACATGGTAGTGATACTCTTTGTCCCCATGTTACGGTGAGGTGTCGGGTTTCGTTTTCGCATCTATTGGAATCGGAGTTTCCCCTAGCTGCTGTCGCTATCAATAGTATTGTACCTATGATTAGGCCCATCCTTACTGTGGTTGCTGTGGTGTAGTGTCTGGTGCTTGTATGGCCAACTTACAGTGCGTGGCGTGGATCCACAAAGTCTTGCCCTCGCAAAAGACTGCCGTTGGTGTAGTCAGCAACACCTGGACTGGTCCCTTCCACCTTGGTTCCAAGGCGTTCTTGCAGGTGAAGTGCTCCACGAACACCTGGTCTTTTTCCTCTGGTGGAACACCTGGTCCACAAGTCTCCTGGGAGCGCCTGGTCTACAGGTCTCCAATTTCCTAATCCGCTTTTTTCAAGTGGATCCAATTTTATCCAATATTCAATTTTTTTTAAATTCAATCCCATTTAATCCAGTCCAATTCAAATTAAATTCAATCCTTCTCTCAGCATCCCATTACCTGTTTCCAACATCAATAAAAATAAAATTATAAAATTAAACGGAAATTATTTCAGCTAGAGTTTCAACTAGAATTACCACAAACCAACCACCTTTAACCTCCATTAACACAAACACAAACCACCATTAACCTCGATTAATACAAACAAACCACCATTAACCTCCCCCTATTATTTATTTATTTTCACGAATAAACAAATAATAGAAATAACCTGGTCTACTTCCAATTTCAATTCTGGTCAGTTCTGGTGTCTGGTCACACACAATGTTTTCCTCACCCACTGTGATTCGCTCAAAATAGATTCTCACTGTTATGTCTGAAATTCGTCTCATGAAAACCCATTCAAGAGTCCGGTGTGACAGACAGCCAAACACATAGACACGCCGAAGACCCCAGGGTACCCATCAAACTAGCTTGTCCCCAGATCCACAACACAGCGAAACATGTAATTTTACTAAAATAATCACTTACTCATAACTAGCTGGATAACTAGCATAACTAGCTCAACACCTGGAACTCATAACTAATACTCATACCACTAATTACTCATAATAACTCATAATTACTTCTGTAATTACTCATGCCAATACTTACTCAAAATAATGTAATATCCCAATCTTCACCCTTTATGCAAATCGAAGCACCCCGGACAACCCACAACCAATATCAACCACTGTAGCCGCCTTCCCCTCCAGGCAGCCACACACAGCCACATACATCTCCACCCACGTCACACAAGACAACAGCCAACGAGTGTGTCCACCACACAGAAACCTTTGGCAATGCAACAACCGAACTCCCAGACAACCAACAACAAAACCCAATCCATCTCCATGGCTCATCAAGCAGTTCCAACTTAATCCAGCTTCACATACCGATTTCCCCAAAAACTCGTGAAACTTCACCCCCATTCTGGAAAAACCCTGGACTAAACCCTGACACCCTAAATAACTTCAGACCCATCTCCAATCTACCCTTTCTGTCAAAAGTTTTGGAACGTGCTGTGGCCACTCAACTCAAACATCACCACTCTGCCAATAACCTGTATGAAACATCCCAATCCGGATTCTGCTCCAGCCACAGTACTGAAACTGCTCTCCTCAAAATCACCAGCGACCTTTTCTCTCCTCTGATGCCGGCAACCTCAACATTTTCATTCTCCTCACCTCAACGCCTCCTTTGACATCATCAATCACACCATCCTCCTCACCCTGTTTAGACCAGCTTGTGCCTATTAAACCCAAATCAGTTCACTCCCAAGCCCACAAGGACCACCTACTACTCTCAAATTATCCACTCTGGCTCCGGAATCCCAAAAGCACTCTTCTCTACAATAAACAAACTAAATAAACAAACTTTACAACGTGAACAAACTCCTCAGCGCCCTGGATACCGCCACCTGTCATTCAGAGTAGACAACAGCATCTCCTTTCTGGCTTTCAGCATCTCCTTTCTCCTTTCTGGCATCCAAATAAAATTCTGGCTTCAAATCAACTTCCTCGAACTTAACTATGATAAATCTAAATTAATCTTCGTTTGCCCACAACCACTCATAACTTTGCCCCCCAAAAAACAAGTCACATTCTTTGTATATTGCCAACATTGTTCATCGTTTAAGTATCATCCAGAACTAAATTTTTATAAACCATCAACTTGTAGATGCATTTATTTATATCCCATTAACCCAAGAACTCTCGATTGCTTGGTTATATTTTAGTAATGTCATATATCCATATTTCTTTTCCAAAATGTTCCTGATATACACATTAATCCCATCTGTCTTTGTTTCCAGATCAACTCAAATCAGGAAATCAACACAAATCCTTATTACCTCCAATCAATTCAAAATTAAATCAACAATTCAAAACCAGATCGGATCAGCGATCAGAAATCACTTTTCCAATCAACACATTCCAAGCAACAATTCATTCAAAGACCAAGCTTAAAAACACAACTCTCATCTTACTGTGACAAATAAGCAACCAACCTACTTCACACTAAAACAAATAACTTTTCATCACCCCTTTCTTCTCCACCGCCTCTTACACTTAAACAGATCATAATTACTCACTCATACACTGTTGCCCATCACCCAGTTGCCCCAGACCCAAACACAGGTTTGAAATCCCAGTAGGTTGTTCTTCAATCCCAACCATCATGTGATCCCAACATCTCTCCATTTATTTCGTTCCTCATGGGGTTGGTGTTTTATGGCCTTTACCTCTTACCCAATCACACTGCACATTATTCCCCGTCCTTGATGGATAATTTTACATCCAGATGGGCACAGCATCCCATTTTTGGCGACCCAGCCCTAAAACAAGCCCCTGGACTCCTTGCAGGCTGGACCAAAACCCCCGGACGAAGTTGCATCCCAGTACTGACTCTGCTGCCTTCTTGCAAACGACTTCAACTCCATGAATTTTACATGTTTCGTGAACGGAACAAAGCACTCTGTAATCGTCAGATTGAAACTGCCCCAAACCCGTCCATATAAACTCCATTGTTGTCCTGTCCATCTCTCTGTGTTACATTTACATTTTGTGACTCACAGCTCCTGCCTCCATGGAACAATGACGCCTGAGCACTCAATTAGCCCTCCCAGTACCAAAGACTTACAATCAGACCGACAGACAGACAAATAACAGAGGCATGTCGCCAGCCCCAGCACAGGACATCCCCTTTCCGGGCAGGCATAATATAATCCACAGCATCGAAATGCCAATTTCTATCCGGAGCCTCGCAAAGCCAAAATCCATGCATGCGTGCTCCATCATGCAACCCGATCTGTACTCGGTGCGCCCGGCGCCCCCTATAATCAGTGAGTTATAATAACCACAATATCTCTGGCACCCAACTCGTGATACCACAATTTAATCCACGTTACTTGCATCTCTTCATCCTCACAAATGTCCTCCATTTAACGTGACTCAAATCCATCTTCTCCAGATTTAAGTCCTATATATCCTGTCGTTAAAGCAACACCCTGTAGACTCTCTTAAGAGGAAGGGCTGACTCCGCCTGTCGTTCTTCCAAGGTTAGTGAATTACCTCTGACCTTTCCCTTGCATATCTCGAACAAAGGTCAACTAAACTTTAAAAGGTCAAACTTCGAATTGGTCAACACAAATGCATCGATGCATCTTCCAGCCGCCACTCCGCACTGTACCTTACTGTATGAACAAGACTTCCTGTTGGAACTTGGCTCCGGAAATTAATTACTCTGTCTTGAAATCGTTTATTTTAGCCATCTTGAATAAATCCATCCATCTATCCATCTTATAAATCCATCTTAAATAAAAATCCATCTTATAAGTAACGTATTCGTCCTGTGACATTGCCTGGCATATATGTCGCAGCCGGCCACTATTCCGACATGGCTCGTCTGACATGAACGTCCGACATCCAGCAAAGTCGAAATGACCCACAATGCATTTGGGCACACATCCTCCTCTGAGAGTGGGCGAGTTATCGCCAGCACTCTGAGCAAATCTCATACAGCACACCCGTGACCCGCGGCTCGCTCGGCTCCTGTCTGAACGCACAATATCCCTCTACCCAAACTTCCACGGAGCCGCACGGCGGAAACACAGGTTTGTACCACACTTTAGTTAAACGAACATTGCCAGGATTCTCGGATAGACGTTTAATTTCACAACACACATGACAAAAATCCGATTTAAATTCAGAGATCGCCGATCGACCTGGCACAACCATCTCAACGCGATGACGCCACGCCGCCCCCCCGTCTTGGCGCGCACCCTCGTGCCTCCACACGAATCCCAACACTCCCTGCACGCCGCTCTATTCGCGTTCGCGGCGGGGTTTACCTCGCGTTGGGACATGCAGTCGGCTGTCATAACAAAGTGCGAAAAGCTGTCATAACAAATCTGCGACCTGACATGTGAGCTGTCAGAACATTGAGCTGTCAGAACTCATCCCTAGCTAACAGGATCTCCGACGCTTGACCTCTCTGACCCAAAATGCACTATATGACACCAATTCCAAAGGTGAGCTGCCTCAGCGATACATCCCACACATACAATACACAATATCTGCCATTGAATGAACTCTTCAATTCAAGTAAAACACACATATTGATTCGAATTCTGCAACCATCTCCAAGAAACCGCTTCATATCAACAGTAAATCGACAAGGGCACTCCGGGTGCTTTCCTGACCCGATTTATATCAATTCGCTTCCCAAACAACTCCCAAACAGATGAAAATCCGGACTCAGTTCAGGACCTCGCCTGTTCTCTCGGATAGACGTTAAAATGGACATTCCCGGCCTGAATTTCCCCCAAGTCGAGCAGATCGCTTACAAAGTTTCACACCGAAACCCTCTGCTTTGCACATGACACACAGACAAACACATTGGCCAGACACACACGTCAATTAACATCCCAATATACATTCATTCCTCATTCATATACGAGTGAGTCTCCCATTCTTCGCGCGAAACTCAGATCGACTCAAATCATGCCTTTCTCCAGCCACTCCCAAACAATCTTTGCTCATTCATGTTACGTCTCTCATTCAAGGAAAAGGATTTTTGGGACTGGTTGGACGGGGGGTGGGTTGAGGTGAAAAAAAAAAAAAAAAGGGAAGGCAGGGCGGGGTGTTGGGGTGTTGCCTAGAGCCCTGGGACTGAGCTCAGGTCTTGGGGGGGTGGGGGGTCTTGGTCTGGTATCTGGTCCAGCGGCATCACTCGCTGATTTACTTGTTTAATTACCTCCTTAATTGTTTTGTCCTGAACTTTGCTTCCTGAACTTGCTTCCTTTGGCTCTGAAGCTTCAAATTCCTACAATGCAGCTCCTGCTTCAATTTTCAATATTTCAAAACCTAACCTGTCCTTCTCACCCTGTGGCCACCTGGCCCATTTCCTGTGAGCTTATTTATTTTCTCTTGTCCACCAGATCCTGGCCTGCTTTATCTGGACCTTTTGTCTAGAACTTAGTCTAGAGCTTCCTGGCTTGACCTCGTAGTTGTCACTACCTTCTTGTCAAACCTACCTGGTACCTACGCATTTCACCCTTCCTGGCCATGTCCCTTTGGCCGTCTAAGTTTAGCCACAGCCCTTCGTTCCCTGGCATGCAATGGCATACCCCATCTTGTCTCTGGGCTGTTCCTTCCTGGAAAGTTCTCGGCCTACTCAACCTTTACGGCTGTCCGACCTCACTTTCCCCCTCGTCCTTGTTAATTATTACGTTACCCTTAAATAATATCCAGCGCAAATATTGTAACGTTACTCTTAAATAATATCCAGCGCTAAATCTATCCTTAGCTTTACTCTTAATGTTTATCCAGCGCAAATATTGTAACGTTACTCTTAAATGATATCCAGGTGATTTCAACAAAGACACGTCATTCTGTGGCCTGAAATGAGCCTCTACTTACAATTTCTGTTCGGAGAGCAGGCAGAGCAGAAGGCAGAAAGGAACGGGCTGAACCCGCTCCAGGAAGGAAGGTACGACGTGCCGGCGTCCCGGCGTTCGGACAGCCTTCCTTCTGTCGCTCGGGGTCCGCTCTCTCTGTCCTCTGTCTGCTGCAATCCGAGTCACGGCACCAAATGTCAGAAACCACCTTTTCTGATCGAAGTAGAGTTCCACCAACAGGCTTGAGAATGACGAGACCTTTATTAAAATAACACTTTATACGGATCCGGAGGAGACAGACATCTACAGCAAGCTACAGCAAGAACATGCCAAGTCAAGCCTTCCTGAAAACACATTGATTCTCATTCATTTATATATGAATACGATTATCAGAAAATCTCCGAGAGAACAAAGCGACTGGCGAGAGTCCCTCCCCGTCATTCCTAGCCCCCACCGTTATCCGCTCTGTCATTCGGGGGAGTGCAGCACGCACCTTATCATTCGGACCAGATGTGATTTCAAAACTCCGACGAGGCAGAAAATATAACTCATTAAAGGGAGGGTGCATTCTTGGCTTCGACAAACCCATAAAGTATATGGGTTTGTTCAAAATGAGTAATTCAGAGCATGTTTATACAGAGTCAAGCGTCGCTGTGATTAATACAAAATATATATGGTTCATGATAGGTTTTATGTCTGCAACCTAAACATTCTGCTAGTGTTACGCAAAATCACGCGCATGTGAGCGTTCTCCTGCCCGCGGCTCGAGGCGCCGTCTGAGAATCATGATAGGGATTTTACGACCGGCCTTATCTAGCCTCGAAAGTGCACACGTATACAATTTGTCCAACACGACTGAAGCGAGCCTTTCCTCATTTTAAATGAAAGCGAAGCAAAAACCTCATTGTAACTCAGGCGTCACTGTCATTAAACAAAACAGTTAATGTTTTTGGCAATTTATCAAAGGATTTATGTCTACGATTCAAGCAGCCTACCTAAGGTTCGAATACATTTTATTAACTCATGAAATAACATTATAGAACAGCATTTTATAACATAGCTTACGTGGTAATACGTCAGTCAACCGGCATTTATAATTGAGCATTAAGCAGTAACAAATCTGAGACCTGACATATATATATATATATATATATATATAGATATATATATATATATATATATAGATATATATAGATATATATATATATAGATATATATATATATATATATATATATATATAGATATATATATTGTTACGGATCTCAGAGATGGCGCTCCCCTTAGCAAGGGGGGGTTAATCCCCTTGGCCTGTTAAGCTGGCCGTCTCTGGTCCTGGTACTTTTACGCTCTTTTGAGGGGTGAAATTGGTCAGGGTTATTGGTCAAAGTGTTCTCCCGAATACCTTCACCAATCCCTCCGCAAAACAGGGAGACAAGTACCGCTCGAACCACGGACAAGATGGTATTTGCCGAGCGGTTTAGCAATCCGCAGCTCGAGCCATTAACAAAGGACTAAACCCGACTATTGCGGTTGGCCGAATCGTGCCACAGGTACTCAATCGAAAGAAGGGACTAAAGCGATCGGGGGAAAGAAGAAACCAAAGTAAGGAATACCAGACATTTATTAACTATTTACAAAACTAAAGAAGAGGAGGAATGCAAGTAATATACAGAAGAAGAAGAAGAAGAAGAAGACACAGGGCAGCCTTAAGCAGTCTTATGTTATCAACGCCCCAGACAGACAAACAGACTTACACGAAAGGAGAATAGCAGGCAGGAATGACTGGAAGAAGGGATGAGAAGGCCCAGGCAGACGGTAGGCGTCGAGGTCTGGCTCCAGGAGTCGACTCGCGTCGTGGCGGGAAAACCCTGGCAGGCAGCGAGCGCGTATCGTTCACCGCGAGCGGACGTTGCATATAGCGATGGGACTGGGATGCTCCGTCTATAACAAATGGCTCGTGTCAATGCTCTCTCCCTTGAACAAGATGCCAGTTCGTCGCGCACTCCAGGTCCTTCCCCTCTCGTCGGTACCTTCTCACGCGTCTCTCTCTAGCAACTCTGGAACCCTCTCACTCAACTGGCCAAGCAGTCCCTCGGAGCCGCTTTTATTGCTCATGTTGGAATCAAGCCGCCGGCTCTGATGACACGCCTACCGGTTGGCTCACCGCGGCGCTGGTTGGCCGGTAAGGGCTTGCTGACTCCACCTCCGATGACGAGTCGACGTGCCACACCTTGTTCTGGCGGCTCCGCCCCCTTCCTCCTCGGCTTGACCGCATGGCTAATGGCGGCGTGGTGCCAGTAAAGCCGCTGTCACACCTTGACGTTTTAGCCAGCGTATGCCGACGTATGAAAAATTTGGCGAATACGCTGGCACACGTCGAATACGTTATGGGTAAGTTTTGTATACGTTAAGAGCATGCTGAAGGACGCTGGCATACGTCGTAGTACGCCGAGCTCGTCGACAAATTTTGTGCATGCACAAAATTTGTCGACGTATGCCAGCGTATGACTCACATGTTCCGCATACGCTGGCCATAAGTTGTAGGCACGTTAGGCGATCGTTGACACACGTCGACACACGTCGACACACGTTACTTGTAAGTTACTCCTAAGTCGAAATATGTCGAGATAATGTCTAGCGTACCCGAAACTTATTTCTAACCTATGAGTAACGTGCTTTGAACCTATGTGTAACGTATCTCCAACGCATATTGACGTATGTAGACGTATTTGACGTCTTCCGGACGACCACAGAACTTACTGAACGTGTTTCTAACTTACAGCTACCGTATAATGGCGTATTGGCAGCGTTTAGGGGAATTGGTATATACAAATGGGGTTCACAGGAGGAACCCGTCAGTGTTCCAGACTCCATGGTGAGCAGATTTCCATGTCATCCGAGAGATGGAGGATCCGGCAAGGCTGAGACGAGAATACCTACTAGCTGTCCTCCAACATCAACATGACCTCATCGATTTGACACTGTACCAGTTGCGTGCCAATAGAGCCAGGAGAAGAAGAGGTGAACGGAGGAGAAGGAACTGGGTGAGACCATGGATCGGGAGGCGACGGCAGTTTGGCATGTATGACCAGCTCATGGTGGAACTCCGTAACGAGGATGCCTGAGAGGCGTTGGAACCAGCATCCTCTCCGTCAGAGGGTGAGCGTGATGGGGATGGTGTGGGTGATGATGGATCCTCCTTGCGTCCGCGTCCACGGCCACGGCCACGGCCAGGAGACTTCTTGGCAGCATTCTTCGAAGTTTTCTTCGGCATGACGGTGATGTTGACACTTCGATGTCTAGTGCGGTTATGATTTGAATCGTCGAGCGGCAGCCTTTTAATAGGCTACGCCACGTGATCGTCGGCGATACGCTGCCGCGCGCTATGCATAAGTTAGACTATCGTTGGGCATAAGTTGTGAACGCCGACAACACGCTAAGCATTCGTTGGTATAAGTTATCTATAAGTTATCGAAACGTTCTGTGTACGTTACTAATACGTTATGCATATGTCCAACTCGTTATGAATACGCTATTATACGCCCAAAACTGGAAAAAAAACATCAATAGTTCAGCGAACGCCAGCGTTTTAGATAAATTTTGATACGTCGGCATACGCTGGCTAAATCGTCAAGGTGTGACAGGGGCTTAAACAGCCCAGTGCAACGGCGGCGAACGCTGTTGGCAAGCGAGGTACCACAATTTGAAGGGGGAGAGCAAAATGGACGGAATGGGGCCTATCTTATTTGATTAATGCAACGCAGATTCAACTACTGGGAACAGATCCTTAACTGAAACACATAATAATGAAATAACTACGGAGAGGTCCTATGGTTCGCTACGTGTTGTACATGGACTAACTCGGGTGCGATTTTTAACAAGCCAATTGATGGGGATATCTACAGGGGAACATTTATAAGGGATGCATTTACTAAAATTTACTAGTGAAGGTTATAAAAACCATAACAATATATATATATATGTATGTATATATATATACATACATACATACACGTATATGCATATACACACATAGGTCCTCCGAACGCTTTTGGTTAAAATGGCACATGGCGATGCCTTGGGGATTGGTCATTGGGGGTGGGGGTAGGAGGGGGGGGTTGGTAGAAGCAGTGAATGGGAAGGGGTGGGATATAGCATGCTCATTGTTTTGCAAAACGTTTGCAAAAACATTGTGGTGTTTTTTTTTATTTCATTTTTTCAACGTATCATAGATTATACTTTCTGTAATCGTGCTATTTATGACTTTATAATCAAAAACAACCGGTAGGTATAAGCTTAGCAGCTGCCTTGTATTAAAGTTATCAACCCTTACGTGGGCATCTCTTCGAACAAAATGACATGAAGATGAGCGATCAATCGAAGGTGAAACATTGCGATTTATATGTCGTTGAATTCTCCAGCCCAAGTCAAAATTTTCACAGGAAAGTCTGTGGCTATTTGAGTTCAATAGAATTGCTCGTTGGTAAGCTCAGGTTGGGGTTGAAGTTACAGCTAAAGCTGCAACAAGGCTTGCTCTGAGTTATAGCAGCAGCTTAGTGACAAAACACACTGCACAGCTAGCAAATGGCCTAGGCCTCGGGCTGGTTTCTTCAGGCTTATAAACATGCCCTGGCTGTCTCCTTCCTGCGGAACGAAGACTGCACACCGTACAAAATCCATTGGCGTGTTCTTAAACTCCAAGCCTGGGCTATTTGATAATGCCCAACCCAGCATGCCGGCCTTGTGCTGAGCAAACCTATGCTCGGGGAACTTTGCGCCTACAAAAGGCTGTTGTGTATCCATGCAGCACTCACATCATCTCAATCCAATAACACTCACCTGATGCCGTTAATATCATACTGGCACAGTCCCATTGTATCTTTTTGATCAAGATTTGTTTTTATTGGGGTTTTTTAAAAGGAAGTTTTAGTCAGCTTTGATTCGATTTTTCAAAAGATATCTTTTAATTGTGTGCTTGTGTGTCCCTCTCCCAACCATCAGCCATCCCTTCCAAAAAAAGAAGAACCAAGAGAAAATGTGGACAAAATAGATGATTTTATTGATGTTGGTGTCACTGATGTGGGTGAACCATTCCTTGTGGTGTGAATGTAAACAACATTTTTTTTTTCTTCTGATAAACGTGCTGGACTCGCAGACCCAAACTCATTGATCCATAATTATTAAATATCTAAACGGTTTGAGGGTATGATATAGTTATGGCCCCCATGTGGGTTTTTTTGTTTATCTGCAGTCAGGGTTTAGAACACGTTCTTGTAATTGTGATCAATACGGGTAATGTTTCTCTGATTGCTTGCAGATTCAAAAATCCACTGCTCTGTTTGCTCATTCAATGTCAGCATAAATGCCATTGTGCAATATGCTTTGATTGTCACTCGTTTGCTTCGGGTGCTGGCAATTTTCAGAGGGAGAGAGACAGAAAGGGAGTGAGACGGAGAGGGGTGAGGAGTGGGGGGAGAAAGAGGTGGAGGGGGAGGGGGAGGGTGAGGAGGAGTGGGAGGGAGAAAAGTACGACCAAAAACAGTAGTCTCTGTCAAATTGAGGCATTTTGATTCCAGCCACATTCATGATGGAGTATCACTGCGCTGGTTTCCCGCACCGAGCACGAGAGGCGCGAGCAGTGCCTCGGAATGAATGGCTCGCTTGCAGCCGAGGCGCGATTATCGGATGAAGTCGGTTCCATGCAGCTCTTCGGTGATGGGCTGTAACGGCTCTCCGCTTTGCCTCACAGATTTCCCAGCTGTAGATCTCGGTGACCGTTGAATC
This sequence comes from Myxine glutinosa, assembly GCF_964187855.1. Classification (NCBI taxonomy): domain Eukaryota; kingdom Metazoa; phylum Chordata; class Myxini; order Myxiniformes; family Myxinidae; genus Myxine; species Myxine glutinosa. The sequence continues at coordinate 92,730,531 of NC_136264.1, read as the reverse complement.
TTGGATCGGACTAAGTGTTTGGTTTTGAGGCTGTAAACAGGCTGGTACTCTTTTTTTTAACGTTTTTTTCTCATTTGCAAGCATTACCCCTTGACAGATCAGCCTTTTGCACAAAAATGACCCGTGCGAGATCTATGTCCCAGTCGTAAATGTGCTCCATTATGGCCTTGGCCATGTTCCGTGCAACTGCCAGACCCAGTGCTTCCGACGAGATTGCATCACACATTCCAGATTCTTCCCCTTCCAATCGAAGATTTACTTGCTCTTCAACCGGAAATAGGGTGTGTTTTCTTTGTCGTTTGCAACGAGCCTACGCATACTTTTGTCGCTTACATTTAAAGAAGATTCCTCTCTCCAGGAGAGAGGATGTTGCTGCGATCAACAGATTAACATCAGCCTTGTGCTGTCGGCAGAACTGTACTCCTGAATACTTTTGTCCTTGTTACTTGCAAAATCGATGATTTTTCAAGTATATTGGTCGGTTGCGTTTGTGGTTCTGTCTGTTTGTCTGTCTGTCTGTCTGTTTGTTTGTCTGTTTGTCACCGGCCTACAGGTCACAATTCTAAACCGATCGTCACGAAACTTTACCAAGCTGTATAAGTCGTCCCAATTGAGAAGCCTATTGATTTTGAGGTCAAAGGTCATCTGGAGGTCAAATATTCTAAAATCGTCATTTTAAATCCGATTGACTTGAAAATTTAATAGCATTTGTATATTGAGTCACTAAATTGGGAAATGAACTATTTTTGAGGTCAAAAGGTCAAAGGTCAACTCAAGGTCAAATGTTAAAAATCATCAATTTTCATCGAAGAAGCCGTCAATTCTCAACCGATTGACTTGAAAATTGAACAGCATTTGCATATCGAGTCACTAAATTGGGAAACATACTATTTTGAGGTCAAAGGTCAACTCAAGGTCAAACTTCCAAAATCATCACTTTTCATCTGAAAAACCGTCAATTTTCTTCCTATAGACCCGAGCTTTGATCAAGATTGTCAATTTTAATCTTGATGAAATGGACAATTTGCTGTATCAATGGAAAAAAAAAAATTCTTGGTTGAGGGGGGGGGGGGCGGATTTTACAAGTATCGTGCTCTGCATGACGTCTTCTTGTTTTGTGTGTTGGTTGGATGGCCTCCTGACTGCACACTGATTCATCGAGCAGTTTGTATGCCTCCATCCCTCATCCATCATTGCATAGCTTCCAGCTGCCTCGATGCACGTGCAACCTGTGCTCTTTGTAGTGTTTTTAAAAGGTGTAAGCTTTATTACAAATCACTCGTACTATTAATGCCAAAGAAGACGTAACTCAATGTAGCTTTGCTGCCGTGCGAGTTGAGCATAAACGCGATGTTCGTGTCTTTGGAACAGGGCGAGGAGATCGGTTCTCAGGTTGCCATGGCAGAGATCACAGAGAGAGCATCAGAAGAGCCTCCGCAGCTGTTGGACAGCGATATTCGAGAGGTATGGCGGCCATTTCCAGCTGTGATTGATGCTTGTAGATTGGCACTCTTGCTTCCAAGTTCGAGATAGTAATAGTGCTGTATTCAGGCCACCCGGTTCGCTTGTTTGAAAGGGCTTTTCCTTGAATAACCCATGGCTACAGGGTTTGCATCTTGACACAATATTAATCACGTGCACTGCATGCCACTCAACCCCAGCGTCTGACTGATACTTGCATGTATAATAAGAGAGGTGGGTCATCATTATTAGACTGTTCATCGTTTTTTAATGGCCTCATGCCTGGTGGGGAAGGTGGCGGCAATTATTATCCTGTGGAAGTTAAGTTTAATATATTACCATTTGTTAAGCCGTTTGCCTGGGTTACTGTCATAAAGCCTCGTGGTCGGTGGTTTATTCCGGAAGAGATGGAGCCACTTCAAAAAGTCTTTATAAACCTGCGTTACATATGTCCTGCTAAAAAGGTTTTCCACTATCTGGGTGAATGATCTGAAATCCTGTACCGGTTGTTAAAAAAATATTTAAATAACGCTTTACGTGCCGAGGCACAAACTTTAAATCGCAGAACATTCACATCATAATAAAGAGCTCCTGAGATCGGTTGCCCTGATGCGTATTTGGCATTGAAGACGTTATCACGTAACCATCACTTGCAGCTGTATTATTTGCTTTTACTGTGATTAGGTGTGTACTGCACAATCCGCTTTGGCTTGATGTGAAGTTTTGCATCAATGATAGCTGCTTGCGTGAGGATTTCCAGTGGGCTGTTAAGTATTAGTCAGGTTCATTATGTTTTTTCGTTCAAAATTTTTGGAGATTAGCAAAACTACACATTTTTGGAATATTCAGAGCATGAGGAATCCAAAAATTAATGTTGGCATTTGTGTAGACACTTGCATGGCCGCCATTTTGGATTTTCAAAATGGCCGCCATAAAATACATAACTTGCGCTATCTCGGCTTCTGGTCAACCTAGAATCTTATTTAAATATGCTAATCCTATGTTTTCTGGGTCAAGAAAACCATTCATGGGATCATTAGACTTCTAATCCAAACACTTGCTTCACTTTTAGGACTTTCCAGATGACTCAGGACAGTGATGAAGATCTGTAAAAGCATATTCCTGAACGGTGTAGACCTAGTAGATCCTGTGTATCGGACTTATAGTTCAATCTGATACTAACAAGGCTGCTTTCTTGCTTTAGAAACCCATACCTATAACTTCAAAGGACTTGCAATATCATGTATTATGTAATACAGTTATATCACAAATATAAAGACAATGGTTTTCAATTACCTTTGTTTGTTGCTTTTCTATAATCCTGAGCACTATTTTGAGGCCTTTATTGGATTCCTTGACCCAGAAAACATAGGATTAGCATATTTAATTAAGTTTCTAGGTTGACAAGAAGCCGAGATCGCGCAAAATATGTATTTTATGGTGGCCATTTTGAAAATCCAAAATGGCGGCCATGCAGGTGTCTGTGCAAATGCCAACATTGATTTTCGGATTTTCCATCCTCTGATGATTCCAAAAATGTACAGGTTTGCTAATCTCCCAAAATTTTGAACGAAATTTTATTTGTTAACATAGTGAACCTGACTATATTCTCTGATGTCAAGAATCGGCAATAACGAAAGCTCCAGTGTTTTTTATTTATTTATTTTTGCTACCTTTGTAATTGGCTTTCACAGTCAAGCCAGGGCTAACACTGGATCATCGCTGGCCAGCAACATGGATTACAGTTTCTGATTCTTAGTAATCTGATTACAGTAACTCATTACTCCACATCATTGGGAGGGAGCTTGCCTTTGAGATTTTTGGGTGCGAGTTTGATTGCCGACAAAATAGTATGAAATGAAACTGCCATAAGTATGGGTGCTGCATCGTGGAGCACTCAGACGATATGGAGCACTCAATCACAACTGTAATCATGTGGATGGAAATAATGCGACAGCACCTTTTGCAAAGATCTGCTTTTGGTGCAGTTGCCAGGCCAAACATACCCAGCCAATAAATTATAATACTTTCGACAAAGACGGCAGCTGGGACATGAGTAATAACCCTCATTAACATGAAACATAATTTCTAAACCCTGCACTTTATTTGGGAAGCAATTTACCAAAATGGTGAAAACCTGCTCGAATTTCTACGTGAATTAATTGTTCATCCTGCTGGGTTCTCTGGACAGAGTACGGAGCATGTCCCCACCAGGCAGTGGTGTGAAAGCTGCACTTGGTAAGTCATCTCAGGAGATGCTGATCCAGTCAACTCCATTTTTGTATGGGATCAACAACATTTTGGATTCACTCCATTTATGACAACGAAACGCCTGATGCCCCACGTGGAAATTGGTTTCTGAGGTTTGGGACATGGAATGTAGGGACAATGACAGGGAGATCAGGAGAAGTGGTGGAAGTACTGGTCAGAAGAAGAGTGGACATATGTTGTGTGCAGGAGACGAGATGGAAGGGAAGTGGTGTGAGAATGGTGAAGTTTTATTTGGATAAAATATTTGCAGGGACAGAAATACAAGTTTGTGTGGCGTGAATGGTGTTGGTGTCCTGTTTTCTGAGGAGTTTGTAGACAGTGTGGTGAGTGTGACCAGAGTGAGTGAAAGGTTGATGATGGTGAAAATGGTGATTGGAAAGCTCTTGGTGAACGTCATCTCGGGATATGCTCCGCAGGTTGGTCGGAGCGATGAAGAGAAGGACAAGTTCTGGTGTGCAATAGAGAAGCTGATGGAAAACGTGAAAGATGAGGAAGTTGTTGTGGAAGGAGGAGACCTAAATGGACATGTGGGAAGGAGTATAGACGGTTTTGAGGGAGTTCATGGGGGGTTACGGACATGGTGTGAGAAATGGAGAAGGTGAAAGGATTTTGGAGTTTGCTGATGGAGCTGATTTGTTGATTAGTAATACTCAGTTCCAGAAAGAGGATAATAAGCTTGTTACATACACGTCAGGTGGGTCGACGACAACCGTTCACTACCTGATGGTGCGTAGGCAAGATAGGGGGCACCTCCGGGACACAAAGGTGATCCCGGGGGAGGAGGCTGTTTCACACCACCACTTGGTTGTCTGAGACATAAGGGTGAAAGGTGCGAGGAGAGCTCGGTGGGTGAAGTACCAACCGAGAATGAAGGTGTTCAGCTTGAAAGTGGTTGAATGAAAGATAGTCTGTTGGGAGCCGTTGGTGAGGTGTGTGGATGGACAAAAAGGACCACCGAGGCACTCGGAAACATGGTGGTGGGATGATGAAGTTGGAAAGAGGATTGACGAGAAGAGGAAGAAGTTCACGGAGTGGCAGAAGGCAAAGGGTACGTGTGCAGAAGAGGCAGAGCATGAAAGCTGCAGAGAAAGAGGTAACAAAGGCACAGGACGCATATAGGAAAATGTTCGGAGAACACTTGGATTCGGAAGAGGGTCAGAGAGCGGTATTCAGGATTGCAAAGCAGATATTGAAAAAGGTGCGATGTGATGGGGGTGAGTTGCTTGAAGGATGAAGTGGGACAAATCGTTGTGGATCCAGATGGAATTAAAGGAAGATGGAAGAGATATATGGAAATGCTGTTGAAAGCAGAGAATGAATGGGATGGCAACATAGAGAGTAACCCGGTTTTAGGACCGGCAGAGAAGATAACTGAGAAGGAAGTTGAGGAAGCGATAAAAGCAATGAAGAGTAGAAAAGCGGGAGGGCCGTTGGGAGTTGTGGGAGATATGTTGAAGGCAGCGGGAAGTTGGGGTGTGAAGAGAATGACATCGATCTGTAAGCTGGTGGTGAAAGAAGGCCGCATTCCAGTGGATTGGGAACTGAGTACCCTTGTCCCTCTATACAAGGGGAAAGGTGACCCACTGGACCGTGGCTCATATCGAGCGATATAGTTATTCGAGCATGGAATGAAGGTGTTGGAGAAGAGGATAAGGAAGAAAGTAAAGATCGACGAAATGTCGTTTGGATTTATGCCAGGAAGAGGAACGACAGACGCGAATTTTATTGTAAGGCAGTTGCAGGAGAAGTACATGGAGAAGAGGAAGAAGTTGTTTCTTGGGTTTGTTGATCTGGAGAAAGCATTCGATCGGGTTCCACGTGAAGTAGTGACATGGGCATTGAGGAAGTTAGGAGTGGAGGAATGGTTGATCCGAGTAGTGATGGCAATGTACGAGAGAGCGAGCACAGCTGCAAGGACGAAGGATGGGAACAGTGGTGAGTTTGAGGTGAAGGTGGGAGTGCATCAGGGGTCGGTACTAAGTCCACTACTATTTGTAGCTGTGATGGAGGTGCTGGCTCAGACCGTAAAGGAGGGTTTACCGTGGGAGTTGTTGTATGCAGATGATCTGGTGTTGATTGGGGAGAGTATGGATGGACTGAAAGAGGAGATGAACAAGTGGAAGGAATGTATGGAGGCAAAAGGTCTGAAGGTGTATATCGGAAAGACGAGGGTGTTGGCAAGTGGTAAAGCATGTCGTGAGGTGGAAAGAACTGGGAAGTGGCCGTGTGCTGTGTGCAGGAAGGGTGTCGGAGTGAACTCCATTCAATGTACAATGTGCGCTGAGTGGGTTCATCAAAAATGTAGTGGTCTGAGAGGGTCATTAACCAGTGTGGCAGCTACATTCAAGTGTAAGGTGTGCACAGAGGGAGCTGCAGATGGAGGAAATGTTGAGTTGGATCTTGGAGACGGCGTGAAGCTGGAAGGTGTGAAAACATTTTGCTACCTCGGAGACATGCTGAATGGAGAAGGTGGATCAGACTCGGCAACGGTTGCTGGAGTGAGATGTGCATGGAAGAAGTTTCGGGAACTGAGTGGCGTGCTGACGACGAGGTGAGTGTCGTTGATGCTGAAGGGAAAGGAGTACGCTGCAGGTGTGAGAAGTGTTATGATTTATGGAAGTGAGACATGGGTAATGAATGTAGAGCAACAACGAAGGCTGGAAAGGGTGAAAATGCGAATGGTTCGGTGGATGTGTGGAGTATCGTTGAGAGAGAGTAAGACAAATGATGAATTGTGAAAGATGATGGGAATAGAGCCTGTGATTGATGCTGTGAAGAGGAACAGGTTGAGATGGTTTGGTCATGTGTTGAGGAAGGATGAAAGTGACTGGTTGAGAAGAGTGATGGAAATGAATGTAGAATAAGTAGAGAACGGGGAAGACCGAGAAAGACTTGGCTGAAGGTGGTGGAAGAAGAAATGCGGGTAAGGGGGTTAACAAGGGGAGATGCAGAAAATAGGGCAAAATGGAGAAGATTGTCATGGGGCCCGCATGGCCAACCCCCGCTCTAGCAGGGAAAATTGCCTTAAAATGCCTGTTGTTGTTGTTGTTGTTTATCAACACCTAACTCTTACATGGAAGCAAGGCTGTATTTGACTTATAAGGCAACCTGCATCATTTCCCCAAGCATGCTCAATCGAGTTTAGGTCAGGCTAACTAGCAGTTCAATCCCGATACAAATGTGAAGCTCCTGTTAAGCAATCTGGCTCTGTGGGATCTGGTATTTCTGTGCTTCAGAGCAAAAAGTCAGGATCTTAGAGCACCAGCAAAATGGTGCACCAAAGTGTCAATATCTCATATGTGTACCGCTATCATGTTGGTTTCCATTTATGAACGATGTGCAAGTCTGTCCAACCATTGTGACATACTCATACTTCCCTTAATGGATCACCGACCAACTCTCACTTCTAGTCGTCGTGAAATTCAAAAAGTAAAGCTTGGATTTGTCTGAAAGGGAATCCTGGCCTAAAATTACTAGGATTGTTTGGGAAGGTATCACGTGCTTGGCTTATGCTGTTCTACAACCAAGGGGATGCACACTGGTCAAGTGTCACAGCCAGTGCCATGTTCCTGTCGTGTGTGATGTCCTCTTTTTTATTTTTTGAGAGGCATCTTCAGAAACATTCTTTTTCAATAAAAAAAATCTTCGGCATGGTTCAAACTGCTGCCTAAATAGCCTTCTGTCACTTTTTAATGACAAACAACTATCTGCGCTGTTTCCCTGGGTTTTTAATGTGCTCATCGGAGACATGCACGACTGTTACTAACGTCAGATGAACCCATTGTTTATGTCTGCACCCAATTTAAAGTGGTAAAACCATTTTTATGCCTCCACCGACAAAGTCGCTAGAGGCATTATGTTTTCGGGATGTCCGTCCGTGCGTCCGTACGGGCTAATCCTCGTTTTTCTCAGCAACCATGTCCGATTGAGACCAAACTTTCAGGGTGGGAGTGACACCCATGCAGAATATCTTAATGATAATTGTGACGTCTGGGAAGTTGCAGCCATCTTGGATTGCAGCCAGGTATGGCAGCCATCTTGGATTAAAAGCAAATAATAAAAAAATTATTTCTCGGAAACTGCTGAATGGAAAAATTTGAAACTTTGCACATTGTCAAGTACTCCCAATTGGGGAACAAAAGCATGACAATGACATCATAGGTGAAGTGGTATACCAGCCAAAAATGTTTTAATCGGATTCCTTATCCTAAAAATCTGAAATTGCATGAACATGATCTATGACCCATTTGTATTGAAATGTTAAATTTATGACATCATACGTCATATTGTTTGGCAGCCATATTGGATTGAAGGGAAATTTTAAATAATTATATCTCTGAAATCGCTCACCCTATCGATGCGAAATTTTACAAATACCATCTAACAGCACTGTTGCATGTAGTTTGAAAATTATGATGTCATAGATCACGTGGTTTGGCAGCCATCTTGGATAGAAAAACGAACCTCATCCGATCAACACCAAACTTCACAAACGTGATCCCTCACCCATACATATGCAGAGTGATGGCATCTACCTGTTGTGGGACTATGTGGAGGCATATTGGCGACACAGTCGCATTGTTCTAGTTTTATCTGCAATGTTCTCTCTCGATTTAACACTCGTTTCAAATCGATGTGAGCTTTCATTTTTGTTTGACTTCAATTTTAATTTGTAAAGTCATGTAATGATTAAACTAAAGACGTGGCAGTGCAACAAAAGCACGGTGGCAGACTAAACAAGAATGACACTCAGCAGAGCGCATACCTTCGCCAGACTGAACAGTTTACGTTTTGTATCCCACCGAAAGGCCGGATCTGCATCCGGACATGAGCCAAACTCCAATCGGCTTGTTCTTGTCACCTGCTCAACTAATCCACCGAGTTTTGTCATAATCGAGCAACGTTTTGAAATATCATGCTATATATCGTTTTAGGATTAACTTTAATCCTAAATGCATCCTAAATGCATTAAGCATCTTTCAATGGTGAAGATTAACTTTAAAAATTCTCGTATCCGGATCCGAATCCAGATCCTCACCAAAATCTAATCAATTAATCCTTGTCACACACCCAACCTGTCCATCAAGTTTCTTCTGAATCTGTTCATAACTTTTTCAGATATCCTGCTCAGAGACAGGCAGCAGTGAAAACATAACCTCCATCCACCTTTGTTGGTGGATGTAATGACCTCATCCTATGCAACTTTCCTTGAATCCACAATCTATTGTGCTTTTTGATACCCATATCAGCCTATTTATTGCACAAGTTTATATGGATTGAAAAACGGCAAATGCTCTTTCGCTTGAAAAACGGCAAAACGGCAAAAAAAAAAAAGGAACTCTTTCTCTTTTTATAAGAATGATATTGTTGCGGTTATGGAAAAGACCCAGGATGATGCACTCAATACATGAGATCCCTATACATAGTTACATATTCTAGTTACTAGTTATTCTAGTTACATACTAGTTACATATTCCATAATAATTTTGTAATTAGTTGGGTTACCTTTCCCCTCGTGACAGGAACAGGGAAAATGTGTGTGTGTGTGTGTGTGTGTGTGTGTGTGTGTGTGTGTGTGTGTGTGTGTGTGTGTGTGTGTGTGTGTGTGTGTGTGTGTGTGTGTGTGTGTGTGTGTGTGTGCGTGCGTGCGTGTTTGTTTGTTTGTTTCGCAAGTTCTATTCCCTTTGTGATTCTCCACTTTCTTGAAATGCCCCTCTTCATCAATCCATTCAAATCCCTTTCTCCCACCCTCTCAAACCTGGCGATACCAACTTTAAGCGCGATACCAACTACACCAAAGGAGTGCCATGCCAGACTGCGGGCCAATGAGGAAGCGACACATGGGGGTCAAAGAGTGTTGCCATGACCCTTGCTCCCTGAAGCCACGCCTTCCCGAGGACCGATAAAAGACAGCATTCCAGATATCGTGGCTGACTTGCGCCCAGGGAACTGAATGGCTGATTTGTACTGCTTCGTGTCGAGTGAGCGAGAGACCAACCCTACGCCTCTACTACGAGAGACGAACGATCCCTCCCTCTTTCTCTCTAATTTCCCCGGAGTGTTTGAGGAGCGCCTGTCTTGTGTATTTAGATAAGGTAAGACTGTGTAAGGGGTTCTTTACGTGTTAGGGATAAGACTGTTCTGTGTGACAATGCTTCTGTAAATACAGTACTTATATTTGTAAATACGTGTCATTACCTTTTTAAATGATAAACTGTTTCCAACCTGCTCAGATGTCAGTCTCAACCATTAGTTAGACATAGCATGTAATAAGTTGATGGGAAGTTGTACCCCAGCGATTCGCTGCGCAAGATAGCCGACGTCCCACCTACAGTTTCGCTCGGCCCTATGTAATAAATAGATAAATGTGGGAAGTTGAGAGCACGGTTCCCCAACTGGGAGAACTAAATCGCCCGGAAGGTAATGCTAGAGTTGGGTGCAGGGACCTTGCCAGATTTATTTACCTCAGCTGTCGTCAGCTATTGCTCAGCAACCCATCAGCTCGCAGAGTTATCCATGGCTCCTCGGCTTCAGAGTTGGAGTTTTGGAAGTGGGCCCGAGTCACCCTCTCATGAGCCCCGCGCTTCCCTGAACACATACCAACATTATTAATATTTTGAGCGTTGGCCATTCCCAAGGGTGGAAGAGAGTATAGAGTATTGTAATCAATGTAATGTGTTCGTGAGTAGGTTGGCAGTATAGTCCAAAGGTAAGCACACTAGCCTCTGAGCTGTCTTGTCTGGGTTCAAATGTTGACCCATCTGTAAACTGTTACCCTGGTGTTTCACATGCATTGTGATACAATATGTGCACCATCTTTTTCATGATGCAATGTCACTGTCATTAAACTCAGCATCACATCAGGTAACATTAGTTGCAGGACATTAAATATCCCACTGTGTCCTTCACGAAGAATAGGAGAGTTATCGCTGCTACCATAGGCCAGCTGGAAATTCCCATTTTCTGCTCTTCTCTACAATGGGGCACTGCATCAGCAGCACTGTCATGTTCCCAGCAATCATGGAAACCTGCAGCTACTTGCTGCATACAAAGTAATGATTGATTCAGTGAGTCTACACACAGATCAACTTCAATATAGCGTTCTTGGGCAGCTTACTTTAATATTGCGCCCCAAGCTGCTTTAAGGGCAGTTAATCCAAGTTGTCTAATGTAATCATAACTTTTTTTCCATCGAAATTTGTTTTTACCGTGAGTGTGGATGATTGCAAAAGTTGTCTGTACCAACAAACTGACCTTGGACATGGTTTGACAAAGGCATATAATTTAACCATAAATTGATTCTATACTTTTATGTGCATTATGTCCAAGTTAGACACTGTTTATTTTGTTTTATAATGTGTGTAGTCTCTTCACCCTTTGTTGTTGTCAACCTCTTCCTATCTCCATTACTCATAGAGGAGTTATGTCTGTGTGTGACAGATATCCTGATAGTTCACATGCAAATTGATTTATAACAATGAGCAGACAAGTTATCTTTTATTATGCATGAACTCAACCATTGCCAATGTAGTTTTCATTATATATATATATATATATATATATATATATATATATATATATATATATACATACATACAGACTTGGCATTTAATATGGATTTTTTTTTTTCTTGACTTCGGTTTACTTTCTTAACTCAGTATATCAATCTAGTGAGTTTCTTTTACACTTTGGTGATTTATTTGTTAAAAGAACCATGTCACTAATTGACTGTCGCAGCAAGAAGTCAACAACAGGATTATATCACAGGTGGCGTGGCAAAATGTACGGACAGGTGCATTTGATGATTGGCTTCACAGTCGGGTATACAAGGGTTGTTGCGTTCTGTATTCGTGGAAAACAACTGCCGCACGTCTCCAAAAGTTATTGCCGCTTCCTCTGGAGATGGTCAGTCAACTCGACAATGCTGTTTGTCATGGAGTGGTGGCTTTACAAAATTACGGCATGAAACAGCGTGCTATTGCTCGGCAGTATGGCATCACTCAAGGTGAGGTGTCAAAGATCCTGAAACGAAATGCTCAGAGGGGTGTCCTTTCTCCAATACCGAGGCCAGGACGTCCCCGCAGAACCACAAGGAGGGATGATCGCCAGCTGCACCGGTTAGTCCGCAATGGCCGTACCAAGTCATCTAATCGGCTTAGGGCTGAGTGGCAGCAACTGACAAATGTGCCTGTATCCAGAAGGCTAGTCAGCCAACGACTGGTTCAAGCAGGCTATCGTGCCAGGCGTCCCCTGAGAAAGCCACGCCTGACCAGACAACACCGCCATCGCCGATTGCAGTGGGCCAGAGAGCACCGTCAATGGCAGCCAGGACACTGGAATCACGTGATCTTCAGTGACGAGTCTAGATTTCTGGTCTATTGTCAAGATGGCCGCGTCCGAGTGCGCAGACAAGTGCATGAAGCCGACAACAAAGATTGTATAGTGCAAAGAGTCCAAGCTGGAGGTGGTGGGGTGACCGTTTGGGCTGCTTTTCATGCAGGGGGCAAAACTGACCTGGTTGTTCTGAATGGAAACCTGAACCAGTTCAAGCACAGGGCCATTCTGGAAGAAACATTGCTTCCATTTGCTCGTGCAGCCTTTCGAGGAAACTTTGTCTTCCATGATGACAATGCACGCCCTCATCGTGCTCGCATGATCCAACACTTTCTTGCTGACCGTGGTGTAGAGCATATGGACTGGCCTGCCATGTCCCCGGATATGAATCCGATAGAGAACTTGTGGGCAGGATTAACGTGTCAAATCGACCACTTGGACCAGCAGCCGACCTCTGTGCGTGAATTGCAGCAGGCTATTGTCATTGCATGGCAAGCGATTCCTGTCCAAACCTTGGCAAATCTCGTGAACAGCATTCCTCAACGTGTACGTGCTCTCCTGAATGCTCGTGGGGGTTACACGAAGTACTGAACTGTAATTTTACTGTCCGTAATCCCAGTCGTAATTTAACTTTGTTTTTGTTTAAAAAATTTTTGCCTAATGTGCAAAATAAAGAGATACGTCTGGAAAACGTACAGAAGTTTAACACAGTACTGTCCATGAATTGAGTTCGATATCAGTTTACATCACTTTCAAGGATCAATTTATTTGTTTCGAAATGTCAAATGTGGTTTTTGTTTCTTTTAAAGGTCACATTAACAAAATCTAGAATAATTTCAACATAATTCCAATGAACTTTTGGTTCTAAGACATCTTGAAAAGTAAGTTCACCCCCATAAACAAAATATTCCATATTAAATGCCAAGTCTGTATACATATATATATATATATATATATATAAAAGTATATATATATATACATATATATATATATATATATAATAAAAAGTCAAAACTTTACATGGGGTGTACTTACTTTTTCACGTGACTGTATATATATATATATATATATAT
>NC_136264.1:92687392-92712392 GCF_964187855.1 Myxine glutinosa | reverse complement strand
TTCAGCTTTTCATTTTTAATTAGTTTGGAAAAGTTTCTATAAAAAAAAAAAAATTCCCACTACCATTATGGGGTATGGTATTAGTCTTATGTGTAGATCAGTGACAAAAACATCTCAATTTAATCCATTTTATATTCAGATTGTAACACAACAATATGTTAAAAAGTCAAGGGGTTTGAATACTTTCTGAAGGCACTGCATATGTACTACTGATGTCGAGTCTCCTCGTGCAATTATGGCAATGCCTTGCTATGGCTGGTACGCACGGGTAAATGTGTGGTATAGACGTGGGTCGCCACTCCTCTCCATCCCTCTGCTGGCCGTTGGGGAATTCACCCTCTTCCACCCGTGCTGTTGGAGTGGACTGGACTCTCATCCACCAGATGCGCAGAGCCATCTGCCATTTAAACCGCATGGCTACGGACCGTTACCCTGGTAAGGGGGGCTGACAGGTACTACACCTTGCCCACAGGTGACCTGGGGTTATGCAAGGCAGGGGCATCCATCTCCCTGAGGTATCACAAGACACCCGCATAACCCTAACTTCCCAGGAAAGTGTGGTATGTGTAGTGAAATCGTATTCTGCTGAACCCAGGTGATGCTCGCTGACACCGCTAGGGGGGCGCGGCTATAAGACCCGAAATGGCCCGCTGCTCTAGGCGTCTTCTCCTGTGACATGTTACATTGACTAGTAGACTCGTTAACGGTACGTACCGCATAGAATATTACGCTTGCTTTCATTGAATGATATTGTGGATTGACCTATGTGAAACAAACCTTATTTCTATTGCATCCCTGTATTTGCAGAAAGATGTCAAAGGTCTTAATGGAATTAAACCAACAGATGGACCAAAGTTGAGACTTGAATTGATTTCCACAACACTTAATTCATTAAAAATATATGGACATGGCAGGGAACAAGATGCTGGTGGTTTCGCAATTCTGCGCCGACCCGCAAGCCCCGGATGCTGGTTTGCAACTGACTCACTGGTTGAAAACTTTGGAGAATCAGTTCGCTGACCAGGACGCCGAGCCGACCACTGCCGCGAAGCTAGCAGCGCTCCAGTCCAAAGTCGACTACAAGGTGTACAACAGTATTGCGCGATGTACGACATACGACCTCGCTGTTGCGGAGCTCAAGCGATTGTACATAAAGCAAAAGGGCGTGATATATGCTCGGCATTTGCTGCGATCGCGACGCCAGCAACCAAACGAGCCGATGGATCACTATGCCCAAGAGCTCCGGCAACTCCTGCTAGACAGCACCCAGGAGCCACGGACTCACGAGCAGGTTCAGGATGACCTTCTCCTAGACGCCTTCGTCTCCGGGGTCTCCTCTCAGGACCTCAGGCTCAAGCTCTTGGAGAAGACCGACCTGACCTTCACGGCGGCTCTAGAACAAGGGAAAATATATACCGAAGCGCGGCTGCAGTCGAACGACTATGATCGCACGCGCCTCTTGGCGGGGACCTCGCTACACGCACGGCCGGAGAGTGCTACCGCCGACGAACCGGAGCGGACCCGCTCGCGGAACTCCAGGTTGCCCCGGCGGAGGATCCGGGGATCCTGACGGCTGCCACTACGGTCAGAACCCAAGGCCTCACGCGGAGCCGCATGCTACTTCTGTGGGGGTCAACGACACCACCGGTCAGTGTGTCCGGCTCGGGACGCGATATGCCATTTGTGCTCTGCAGAAGGGGCACTATGCAAAAGTGTGCCGGAAAACCGCACGCGGTTCGCTGCCACGCGCGACCTTGAATGGGCTTATTGCGGAGCCTACGGGCCGAGCACGGAACACGGCGCCTTACCCGGCTTTGATGGGCAGTGTCCCTCCTCGCGGGCCCCTGGTCGCCCAATCGACCTTGGCGAGAGACACCGAGCAGCCACAACAGTCTCATCCTCAATCGGACACGGAACGTGCGTCCTTGACTGGACTCCGGGCAACGCGAGGGCCTTTGGAGCCTCGCCCAACCCCGGCGGTACGTACACGCTACGTCTCTCGAGAGCGTACGGCGTCCTCTGGCGGCGACACGTGTTTGGTACAAACTACGGAGGCCCATACTCGTCAAACGGCGATTTTGAATGGCAAGCGACGGAGGCCCATACTTGTCAAACGGCGATTTTGAATGGCAAAACTGCGGAATGCATGGGGAGGCTCTCTGACAGCTTTAACGAATGCCCCATGAACAACGAATACTCCGGCAACAACCGCAACACTGCAGATTGCATGGGAATGCTCCCTGACAACTTATAGGAAACTCCACGGGCACCCTCTGACGCCCGGAAAACTGCGGCTGGCATAGGACCCATCCGCGTGGTGCGACCGCCTCACTCAGGAGGTTCGGTCCCACTCCCAGCAGGCTCGTCTGGCCTGGCTCAAGCCGTTATTCCCCTCATGGTCGAGGGCCATTGTGTGCATGCCTTGGTGGATACAGGGTCTACGGATAGTTTTATCGATCAGCGACTAGTGCACAGGCATGGTTGGCAGGTCTTGGGGACTACGAGACGGATCTTCATGGCTTCCCAGGGCCTTCGGCTCAGCACAAAGGGGGAATGTCGATTGAAACTCGTGAAAAAGGGACGGGTTTTCCCAGATGTACACCTCATGGTTTTACCTGCTAAATGTGCTGACATTTTGTTAGGACACGATTTCCTTAAGCGACATGGACGACTGGAAATGGAGTTTGGTGGGCCAGACACGCTTGCTGTTGGTGGGACTGACACGCTTGCTGTGTGTGCCCTAGCGAAAATGGAAATTCAGCCACTTTCGCTGTTCCCCAATTTAACCTCCGACTGTACACCTGTAGCGGTAAAATCACGGCGCTACTCTTGAGCAGACATGCAATTCATTGCGGGACAGACGGCTCAGCTCTTGAAAGACGGCATCATAGAACCCAGCCGGTCGCCGTGGCGGGCTCAGGTCTTAGTGGTGCAAAGCGAAGCACACCGCAGACGCATGGTAATCGACTATTCCCAAACGATTAACCATTTTACACAGCTGGATGCCTACCCCCTTCCGGGGATGGACGCGCTGGTGCAACAGGTGGCCCAATACTCGGTCTACAGCACTCTCGATCTCCGTAGTGCGTATCATCAGATCCCTATCTCGAGGGCAGATCGTATCTATACCGCTTTTGAGTCGGGGCAACGGTTGTACCAGTTTACTCGATTGCCTTTTGGGGTAACGAACGGGGTCGCCTGTTTCCAGAGGACCATGGATGACCTCATTGCGAGGGAGAACTTGACCGATGTTTTCGTCTATCTAGACAATCTTACGGTTTGTGGGTATGACCAAGGGCACCACGATGCTAATCTGAAGCGCTTCCTCAAGGTCGCGCAGAGGTATCGCTTAACCATGAACGAGGCTAAGTGTCAATACTCCCTACGCAAGATAGATCTTCTGGGGTACACCGTGACCCATGGCTCTGTCGCTCCGGATAAGGAGCGTCTGCAACCTCTGCTCGACATGGCCCCTCCCAGCGATCGGGCGTCCCTGAAGCGCGCTCTCGGGCTATTCGCCCATTACTCTTAAGTGGGTCCAAAATTTCTCCGCGAAACTTCGCCCCCTTGTGACCTGTGACACATTCCCTTTGCGTCCTTCTGCGTTAGCGGCCTTTGGAGGCCTTAAGGCCGACATCGCCAGTGCCGCTGTGGCAACGATCGACGAGAGCGGATCTTTCGTCCTAGAAAGTGATGCCTCGGATCATGCCATAGCGGCGACCCTCTCCCAAGGAGGGCGCCCGGTGGCTTTCTTTTCACGGACTCTTACCTCCGCTGAGCAGCGACATTCGTCTGTCGAAAAGGAAGCGTACACGATCGTCGAGTCGATTCGGCGATGGCGCCCGTACTTACTCGGGCGGTGCTTCCAAATCATCACGGACCAACAAAGTGTTGCGTTCATGTACGACACCTTACACGCCCAGCGCATTAAGAATGAGAAAATCACTCGCTGGCGTATAGAGCTTGCCGACTTCTGCTACACTATCAAATACCGCCCGGGGAAGAATAACCAGGTCGCCGACGCCTTATCGAGGCCGGTTACGTGCACGGGTATCGTCACTCTGGAGGGCCTACGCGTTTTGCACGCAAACTGCCGGGCATCCGGGCGTGACGCATTTCGCTCATTTTGTGCGTAGTGGTAATCTGCCGTACTCGATTGACGATATCCGCCGTATCTGTCGCGACTGCGCTATATGCGGAGAAATCAAACCACATTTCTATAACCCTCCCATGGGGACACTGGTTAGGGCTACGAGGCCGTGGGAAAGATTGGCGATGGATTTCAAGGGCCCGTTGCCGGTGTCGAGTAACTCTCGCTATCTGCTCACTATCGTCGACGAGTACTCGCGATTTCCTTTTGCTTATACGTGCGTGGATATGACGGCTGCCACGGTAATGCGATGCCTGCAAAATTTGTTCTCTATGTTTGGGTACCCGGCCTACGTGCATACAGATCGGGGTGCAGTCTTTTTGTCTCAGGAAGTGCGAGGCTACTTGCTCCAAAATAACGTCGCTTCTAGTTATACCACGCCGTACAGACCCCAAGCGAATGGGCAGATCGAACGCTTCAACGGGATTATATGGAGGGCCGTCGTGCTCAATCTCCGGACCCTCGGCCGGGGCCTCGATAAATGGGCTTGGTCGCTACCTGCGGCGCTGAACTCGATTAGGGCTCTCCTATGTACGGCCACCAACCAGACTCCCCACGAGCGACTTTTCCACCACCCGAGGAGCTCGGGGTGTATCCGGTCTTTACCCAGTTGGCTCACTGAGCCCGGGCCGGCCTATCTCAAACGGGCGGTCCGCACGAGCAAGTACGACCCCTTAGTGGACAAAGTGCAGGTGCTACAGGCTAATCCCGAGCATGCACGTGTGATGACGGCAGATGGGCGTGAGTCCACTGTCTCCGTACGCCATTTTGCCCCATGCGGGGTCACCGACCCTTATAAGGAATCGGATGAGCCAATCTATGAGACTATGGACTCTTCCGACACTTCCGTCACTGAACGTCTGCCGACCCTCCCTTCTCCACAACCGCCCTTGCCTGACGGCTTGGCGGTACCCCCTTCGTCACCTGACTCCGGCAGCTACTCCGACGCCGGGGTCTCTGGGTTACGTGGTGCCGTACCCGGGGAATTTCGGACACATGCTGGCAGGGAAATTCGCCGCCCGGAACAGTACGGTTGGGCCGACTGATACCATATTCCGCACCCTGTTAATGCTGACGCCTCGCTCGCTTCTAGCCGCACGGCAGTGTAATTCTAACGGTGGGGAGAATGTAGTGAAATCGTATTATGCTGAACCCAGGTGATGCTCGCTGACACCGCTAGGGGGGCGCGGCTATAAGACCCGAAACGGCCGCTGCTCTAGGCGTCTTCTCCTGTGACATGTTACATTGACTAGTAGACTCGTTAACGGTACGTACCGCATAGAATATTATGCTTGCTTTCATTGAATGATATTGTGGATTGACCTATGTGAAACCAAACCTTATTTCTATTGCATCCCTGTATTTGCAGAATGATGTCAAAGGTCTTAATGGAATTAAACCAACAGATGGACCAAAGTTGTGACTTGAATTGATTTCCACAACACCATGTACGACTTGTGTGGTATGCTTACACATTGTGTAATCAACAAATCGTGCTTCGTACGCTGGTACATAATAAATAGAAGCTTTATCATTATAGGCAAGCATCACCTGCTGCTAGATATCACTTTAGGTTTATTTATTTATTTTACGGACGCATTTACAGTTGTTTTTTCCCCTGTATACTTCGTCGATGCTTGTTTGAGAGCTCACACATAGAACATACAACAAAGGGAGCAGAAGACAAGAGTGGGAGAGAGAGGGAAGCACAACAACAGTAGGGAACAGGGACATCAGAAGATCAATGGAAGAGATAGGCCTGGGGCAGGGTATGCAGTATTGACACTACAGGAGCTTTCAGGAGAGAGAACAGGGAAATTAAAGGAGGTGGGTTTGGGGTGGATTAACAGGGGTAGAAAAGATCAAGGTTTTGAATGGGGAAAGATATGCAATGGTGGTGAACAGCTGTTTTGAAGACCTGGAGGGAGGAGAGGGATTGAAGAAAGTGTGGGTGAAGTTCGTTCCAGAGGCGAGAAAAAAAAGAGGAATGAAAGAGTGAAGGTGAGCAGAGAGTCTTGATTTTTGCAGTTTCACCAGAAAAGGTTGCTGGCAGACCTTGTGCATCCTGCAGGAATATTTGGGGGACAGAGCATGGGGTGCAAGGCCGTAGAGCAGTTGGTAGAAGATAGAAAGACCGCCAACCTGCCTGTGGTGAGAGAGAGAAAGGCCCTCAGAATCAGCTTTATTGCAGGAGATACCAATGATTAAAAGCCTTGGTTTCTATAACGTGAAGCCGAGCTAGGTGTGAGGTAGGAGCACCAGCCCAGAGGGGCAGACAAGCTGGGTCTCCATCGAAGGTCATGGGTCTTGCAGCAGGACAATGACCCCAAACACACTTCAAAAACACCCAGGAATGGTTCAAGACAAAACGCTGGACTGTTCTGAAGTGGCCAACAATGAGTCCAGATCTAAATCCCATTGAACTCCAGTGGGGAGATCTGAAAACAGCAGTTGGGAGAAAGCACCCTTCAAATCTGGGAGAACTGGAGCAGTTTGCACATGAAGAGTGGGCCAAACTGCCCATAAAGAGGTGTAGGAAGCTCATTCATGGCTATAGGAAGTGCTTGACTGCAGTTATTTTGTCCATAGGCTGTGCTACCAAATATTAAGTCTAGGGTGTCAATAATTTTGCCAATGCCATTTCTTTTTATTTTCTGATTTAAAAGGATATATTAAGTTCTGAATCAAAAACAAAGGTTCTGTAATATTAACAGTGAAATAAAGAATTGTAGAGACCAAATACTTTTGTCAATTTCAACTTATTTTTGGAGAAAATTGTGAGTTATTTGAAAAAAGCGCAAGGGTGCCAATATTTTTGGCCACGACTGTAATTGTGAACATTCCGTATTTAAAGATCCACATCATAAATAGATTATCACAGAATAGTGAGAGATAGAAAATTATGTGCATTACTTACAAAAGGGACAAATTGGAGGGAAAACCAATATGTCGCTCGGTAGAGAGCATACCTTCCTCCGCCAGGCTGAACAATTTACGTTTTGTATCCCACTGATAGGCCGGATCTGGTCCGGACCTGAACCGAAATCGAAGCGGCTTGTTCTTGTCACATACCCAACTCATCCACCAAGTTCGTCCGAATCCGTCTACAACTTTTTGAGATATCCTATTCACAGACAAACAAACAGGTGAAAACATAACATCCGGCCACATTTGGTGGTGGAGGTAACAAAAGCATTAACTGGAACAAAGCAATGGAATTTACAATGATAGGACTGTGGGAATGGATGAGAACAAATTGATAAACATGAAATACCAAACCCACAAATTGTCTTATGGTTCGAAGAGGTGGAGAAACGTGTTTAAATGAGAATTGTTAATTTGAAAAGAAAAGTTTGAATCAACAATCTGAAGGTAATTTTAAACATTCCGGACACACTTTATTCATAAAAACAGCTTCAAACACAATGTTGTTGTTCCGATTGATAAAGGAAATAATAACATTGCATTTGTATGTAAAACATTCTACATTCAAACACTTTTAGAGGAATTGGGCTTACAGACTAAACTTTCAAAGGCCTACAAAATAAGTAACGATAATAAAATAGACGACACCATATAAATCACTCAAAATCGAGAAGACTGTTAGTTCCGGATAAACACCATAAAATTACCATTCATTTACTGGATCCCAAAATGCACAAAAACCCTTGTAAGATGAGGTTCAACATCCCAAATAGAGAATGTAGTCTGTAGCCTTTGTCAGGTAGTATTATTACTGGAGCGATGAAACTAATTTATAAATACTACCATGAACTTAATAGTACTACTATTAGTTAAAGTTAAATAATACCTTGAAATACTACCATACTATTAGTTAAATTCTACCATGAAAATACTTAAAGAACTACCATGAAAAGGTGACGCTTTATTTTGGTATTAAGGAATTCTGTATCATTGATAATTCCAAACCTGTAATCGACAGTTTCCACAACAATAATAACAAGGGTAAGGCTAAATGTTTATCAACTAGTGATTTTTCTCCATTACACACAAACATTCCACATGACAAGCTCATAACCACATTGGGCAGAGCAGAGTAGTCTGTAAGGAAAATCGATATTCATGTAGTTTTTCATAAAATAAACATAAAGTATTAGATTTAAACAACAGCTTCTTTACATTTGTCAACAAGATACTCCAGCAGAGAGAAGGGATACCCATGGGCTCATATCCGGCCTCTTTCTTTGCAAATTTGTTTCTTCACATGTACGAGTCTCATTGGGTCCAGAACACGTGCAGCAATAAACTAAAAACTGCACGAAGATGTGGAAACATCTCCAGATTCATTGATGATTTGTTGGCAATTAATGATGGATTTGTATTTGATCACCTTCCTGATGTTATACAATATATCCAAAATAATTCGAATTAAAAAAGGAAAACCAAACTTCCACTTCAGCTTCTCTTTTAGAATTATAAATCCATATCAATAATAATAAATTTCACACCAGATACTTTGTTAAGCTAGATGGTATTCATAGAATACTTACCCTGCGCACTCAACTTGTTGCGAGCCAACTCTTCTGTTTTTGAACATTTTTTTTTCTTTGCTCCAATATGGCTGCCAGACCACGTGACCGATGACGTCATAAATTTATATTCTGTAATATAATTGTTGCATAGATCACGCTTAATACATTTCAAACTGATCAGACTAAGCGTTTTCCCTGTCGAATTATGACGTCATAATTATGGCACCAATGACGTCATTGTTAACAACACCTATTCCCCATATGGAGTTCTTTACAATGAGCCATGTTTCAATTTTTTTCCATGCAGCAGTTTTGGAGATATAGAGGTGCAACATTTTCCGTTTTTGCAAGATGGCGCCTGTACCACATGACCGATGACGTCATGATCATTAAAATATTATACAGGAGGAGGTGCTCCTATGGTGAAAAATTTGTGTCCATCAGACCAACAGTTGCTGGAAAAAAATTAATAATGATCGGATGGATAAGTGTTGTACTCGTATTTGTCGAATTATGACGTCATAATGAAGGCACGGATGACATCATCATTAACATATCTTATTCCCCATGGGGAGTAGTTGACAATGAGCCAGGTCTCAATTTTTTCCATGGAGTGGTTTCAGAGATATAGAGGTGCGAAGTTTTTCCAAGGTGGCGCCTGTACCACGTGGCTTATGACATCATAATAATCATTAAAATATTCTACAGGAGGAGGCATGTAGCCTGTAGTATTTACTAATACAGCACTATGGTGAAAATCTCATGTCAATCGGACCAACGGTTGCCGAGAAAATGAATTTTTAAAATGCAGACACATACGGCACACGTACGTACGTACCTGAATGCTTAACTCCGCTTTTCGCTTTGCGAGCGCAGGGTAACGAGATGCTTTTCCATTCCACATTGTACGAATGCCTTTCTTAGACAGCAACATTCCTATAAAGATATTTTATGGTACGGTTGCAGGTGAAATAGTTAGGCCAATGAGAGCAACCACACACAGCACTGAACTTCTCACTGAACTTATCAATAGATTTAAATAACTAGTCAGACATTTACGAATACAGCACTGAACTTATCAATAGATAAAAATAACTAGTCAGACATTTACTCATACAGCACTGAACTTATCAATAGATTAAAAATAACTAGTCAGACATTTACTAATACAGCACTGAACTTATCAATAGATAAAAATAACTAGTCAGACATTACCTCATACAGCACTGAACTTATCAATAGATAAAAATAACTAGTCAGACATTTACTCATACAGCACTGAACTTATCAATAGATTAAAAATAACTAGTCAGACATTTACTAATACAGCACTGAACTTATCAATAGATAAAAATAACTAGTCAGACATTTACTCATACAGCACTGAACTTATCAATAAATAAAAATAACTAGTCAGACATTTACTCATACAGCACTGAACTTATCAATAGATAAAAATAACTAGTCAGACATTAACTGATATAGCACTGAACTTATCAATAGATAAAAATAACTAGTCAGACATTTACGAATACAGCACTGAACTTATCAATAGATTAAAATAACGTCAGACATTTACTAATACAGCACTGAACTTATCAATAGATTTTTAAAAACCTTGTCGGACATTTAATAATACAGCACTGAACTTAACAATAGATAAAAATAACTAGTCAGACATTTAATAATACAGCACTGAACTTATCAATAGATTTTAAAAAACCTTGTCGGACATTTAATAATACAGCACTGAACTTATCAATAGATTAAAATAACTAGTCAGACATTTACTAATACAGCACTGAACTTATCAATCGATAAAAATAACTAGTCAGACATTTACTCATACAGCACTGAACTTATCAATAGATAAAAATAACTCGTCAGACATTTACTCATACAGCACTGAACTTATCAATAGATAAAAATAACTAGTCAGACATTTACTCATACAGCACTAAACTTATCAATAGATTAAAATAACTAGTCAGACATGTACTCATACAGCACTGAACTTATCAATAGATAAAAATAACTAGTCAGACATGTACTCATACAGCACTGAACTTATCAATAGATAAAAATAACTAGTCAGACATTTACTAATACAGCACTGAACTTATCAATAGATAAAAATAACTAGTCAGACATATAGTATACCAACACAGGGAGCTATGGTTAGCAGATTAAAACAAGTTTTCTTTAAGATCATAAAATGATACCAAATTGAATTAGTGAAATACAATATGAATAGTAAAAATATTATTCATGGAACATTTATATAAATACATTGCTGTATTAAAAATAAAAATAAACATTTCTCGTGGTTGCTGGGAGACGCAGGGCAGCATGTAGAAAATTGGTTAAAATAAGTTTCAGTATTTTTGAATAACAGTTCCATTCAGTGGTAAGTGGGGTGGACATGTTTTATTGAAGGTAAGGTATGCACGATTTAATATATTGTCATATAATGGAATGTGTAATGAGCACCTTCTTCTTTGTTCAAATGGAGCATAAGGCTGGGGGGTTATATATATGCGATAATACATTTGCTCCTCTATATGCGATAAAATTCGATAATACATGTTTCCCAATTGCACTGGTAATACATTTGAGGTTGTGGATTTATTGATGTAGGTGATCTACTGATGTGGATCCGTGACTGAAGTTGTGGATCTGCCATTTCGAGAAGTTCTGGGCTGAAAGGATCGAAACCTCGAGGAAGAACGGTGTGCAACTGATGATCTGTGCAGTCAAGAAATCAGTCAATTGCTTCCTGGTTAAGGTTCTTACTTTAGGTAAGACATCTTTGTTTTGAAGTTTACAATAAAAATGAAGGTGAATACTGTGTACGATTTTGTGAAATTAACATCATTTACAGTAATCCTTTAAATTATAATAATATGTTTTAGGAAGAGCCGATGCTGTATAAGTAGCAAGCCAAAACTGCAATTAGAGATGGCAAACCCTCACCAGGATGTATTTTCAATGGTTTTAAGGCTTTTATGTTAAAACAAATATGGCGACCGAACCACGTGACCGATGACGTCATTATTATTTGTTTTCTAAGCTAATTTATTCCCAGATTATGCTCAATAAATTTCATCTTGATCAGAAGAAGTTTTGTACTTGTCGAATTATGACGTCATAATGGAGGCACCTATGACATCATTATCAACATATTTTATTCCCCATGGAGAGCTCTTTACAATGAGCCATGTCTCAATTTTTTTTATTCAGCGCTTTCGGAGATATAGAGGTGCAATTTTTTTCGGTTTTTCCAAGATGGCGGCCAAACCACGTGACCGATGATGTCATTTAAAAAATTCCCACCACCAATTTATGCCTACATGACGCTCAAGAAATTTCATCTTGATAGGATGAAGTTTTGTACTTGTCGAATTATCGAATTATGACGTCATAATGGAGGCCTTGGGCCGAGAGAGTTAAAAATTGGGCACAGTCTATTCCAGGGCAAGACAAATATGTGTAAAATATGGCGATTCTAGGTGCAACGATGTAGATGTACTGCGCACAAACAGACAGACAGAGATGAAAAATCGGTCAGAGACCAAGGACTTGCCGGAATGTACTTTTTTTATCGGCCATGTTGGACAAATATGGCGGCCGAACCCCGTGACCGATGACGTCATTATTTGTTTTCTAAACTAATTTATTCCGAGATTATGCTCAAGAAATTTCATATTGGTCGGATGAAGTTTTGTACTTGTCGAATTATGACGTCATAATGGAGGCACCTATGACATCATCATTAACGTTTTATTCCCCATGGAGAGTTCTTTACAATGAGCCATGTCTCAATTTTTTCTATTCAGCACTTTCGGAGATATGGAGGTGCAAAGTTTTTCAGTTTTTCCAAGATGGCAGCTGAACCACGTGACCGATGACGTCATCATTTTTTTTTTCTCCATCAGTTTATGCCGACATGGCGCTCAAGAAATTGCATCTTGATTGGATGAAGTTTTGTACTTGTCGAATTATCGAATTATGATGTCATAATAGAGGCCTTGGGCCTAGAGAGTTAAAAATTGGGCACAGTCTATTCCAGGGCAAGACACATATGTGTGTAAAGTATGGCGATTATATGTACAACGATGTAGACGTAGTACTGCGCACAAACAGACAAACCAACCAACCAACATACTTGCCGGAATCTCTTCCGGCAAGTAACAGACAAACGGACTCCAATAATACCCTCTCCTTAGGCAAGGGTAACTATAATTGTGAGGAATAGACATGAAAAAATGTGTGTGTGTTGTTTTGCCTTGACATGCATGCTGAGGTCCTTGGTATTAATAGTCCCTCTCACCAAAAGGCAGCAAATCAACATTTTGGTAGCAGCCTGAGTAATAGAGAAGCAATTTTTGGGAAGTGATCATCACATATGGAGGGCCTTCGGGGGGGGGGGGGGGGGAACCATGCTGCAACCAAACTATATTCTATGATTAAACTATCTAACATCCTGAAATATTCGAACTTTGATCCATGGATTGGATTCTCACCAGTGATTTTGGATTGCCAGAGAACGTCTACGTCTACTATAATAGACAAGGAACTTCTTTGATTGGAGATGGATGTTTCTGTGCTCATGGAGACCAGACTGGCTGGCAGTGGATCTGTGTGTGAAATACGTTACACATATTTTGTACTGAAAAACTGGAGGCGGAATAGCGTGAGCACCATGTCGGTTTTGCTGTGAAGAACTCGATGAAAAGCTCCTGTGAACCTTCCATGTCAGTATTAGGCTCATGCAGATGTGCCTGCCAATAAACATCGGCCACTTAAAGCTACTGAGTGGGTATGCCCCTACCATGGCTCATCCTGAGGAGACCAAGGATGCCTTATCCCAAGTGCTCTCCAATGCCTTATCAAGTCCAGGATCATAAGCTGGCAGAATATATTGCGTTTGTATTGAATTGGTCCTCCACTGTTCCAATTCGTTCATCTGATCATGTTCTCGTGAAAATTCACATCTCTCCCGCAGTTATCAGAGAGTTGCCTCCGTTCCACAGAGTCTGGTGGCTCACTCAGGCCAGCTGGCAGTAATTGCAAGCTGGCATCTTACTTCAGGATTGGTCTGCCATCTCTGCCTTTCCCGATATTGATGCTGCCTGGGAATTCTTCCACAAAAGCCTGCTCTCGTGCACAGATTTATTCCATCTTCATCCTCTCGTCTGTGGTACATTGAATCCTGTGGTTATGCAGTAGCATTCAAATAACTTGTCTTTTCATGAACGGCAAATCTGACTGAACTCGATCTCAGGTCATTCTACAAAGCTCTCAAGAGAGCCAGAAAAAACATTGGGCCAACCTCAAGACTGAACTCTCTAACCAGTCTCCTACTGGCACCTTGTCAAGTCTGTCTCTGGTGTATGCTCCCCCTCCATCCCTTCAAATGGCACCACAACCGACTCTGCTCACGAGGAAGCCGAATGTCTCAATTCTGTGTTTGCTTCCAAAGCTCGCATACCTAATCCCCCACTCCTTGTACCTATCCAACCCACTCCTGCCCTCCGATTCTGCACATTGTTTTTCACACCTGAGAATGTGGAGAAGTTTCTGGCAACCCCAGACTCAGATTCTCCGACTGGCCCGGACAGCATCAGCACCAGCACTTGTGTCCTAAAAACCCGCTCTGCCACTCTTGCATATCCTCTTTCTGCTCTGTTCAATCAATCGTTTACCCGAGGTCGCCTTCCTTCGACTTGAAAGCTAGTCAACATCACTCCATTAAAAAAGGTGTGCATAAACAGATCCTCTTAATTACAGGCATATAAGCTTACTATCAACTACAGGAGGGCCTTGCCTTTCACGGGTTTCCCCTTCGCGGATTCGTTCTATCACAATGAATGTACAGACTTGGCATTTCATATGGAATATTTTTTTTGTGGGGGTGAACTTACTTTTCAAGATGTCTTAGAACCAAAAGTTCATTGGAATTATGTTGAAATTATTCTAGATTTTGTTAATGTGACCTTTAAAAGAAACAAAAACCACATTTGACATTTCGAAACAAATAAATTGATCCTTGAAAGTGATGTAAACTGATATCGAACTCAATTCTTGGACAGTACTGTGTTAAACTTCTGTACGTTTTCCAGAAGTATCTCTGTATTTTGCACATTAGCCAAAAATTTTTTAACAAAAACAAAAGTTAAATTACGACTGGGATTACGGACAGTAAAATTACAGTTCAGTACTTCGTGTAACCCCCACGAACATTCAGGAGAGCACGTACACGTTGAGGCATGCTGTTCACGAGATTTGCCAAGGTTTGGACAGGAATCGCTTGCCATGCAGTGACAATAGCCTGCTGCAATTCACGCACAGAGGTCGGCTGCTGGTCCAAGTGGTCGATTTGACGCGTTAATTCTGCCCACAAGTTCTCTATCGGATTCATATCCGGGGACATGGCAGGCCACTCCATATGCTCTACACCACGGTCAGCAAGAAAGTGTTGGATCATGCGAGCACGATGAGGCCGTGCATTGTCATCTTGGAAGACAAAGTTTCCTCGAAAGGCTGCACGAGCAAATGGAAGCAATGTTTCTTCCAGAATGGCCCTGTACTTGAACTGGTTCAGGTTTCCATTCAGAACAACCAGGTCAGTTTTGCCCCCTGCATGAAAAGCAGCCAAAACGGTCACCCCACCACCTCCAGCTTGGACTCTTGGCACTATACAATCTTTGTTGTAGGCTTCATGCACTTGTCTGCACACTCGGATGCGGCCATCTTGACGATAGACCAGAAATCAAGACTCGTCACTGAAGATCGCGTGATTCCAGTGTCCTGGCTGCCATTGACGGTGCTCTCTGGCCCACTGCAATCGGCGCTGGCGGTGTTGTTTGGTCAGGCGTGGCTTTCTCAGGGGACGCCTGGCACGATAGCCTGCTTGAACCAGTCGTTGGTTGACTAGCCTTCTGGATACAGGCGGATTTGTCAGTTGCTGCCACTCAGACCTAAGCCGATTAGCTGACTTGGTACGGCCATTGCGGACTAACCGGTGCAGCTGGCGATCATCCCTCCTTGTGGTTCTGCGGGGACGTCCTGGCCTCGGTATTGGAGTAGGGACACCCCTCTGAGCATTTCGTTTCAGGATCTTTGACACCTGACCTTGAGTGATGCCATACTGCCGAGCAATAGCACGCTGTTTCATGCCGTAATTTCGTAAAGCCACCACTCTATGACAAACAGCATTGTCGAGTTGACGGAGCATCTCCAGAGGAAGCGGCAATAACTTTTGGAGATGTGCAGCAGTTGTTTTCCACTAATACAGAACACAACAACCCTTGTATACCCGACTGTGAAGCCAATCATCAAATGCACCTGTCCGTACATTTTGCCACGCCATCTGTGATATAATCCTGTTGTTGACTTCTTGCTGCGACAGACAATCAGTGACATGGTTCTTTTAACAAATAAATCACCAAAGTGAAAAAGAAACTCACCAGATTGATATACTGAGTTAAGAAAGTAAACCCAAGTCAAGAAAAAAAAAAATTCCATATTAAATCCCAAGTCTGTATTAAGGCAAGGTTTGCGGATCGCGGTTAATGTGCTCGAATAATCACGGATTGGAGAACTATTTATCACATTTATTCCCTTAATTAACATGGGCCGTCAACACAATAACCCCCTCCAAACCCTCCAACATCATCATCACTATCAACTCATCTTTATTGTCGCCATCGTCCACATCGCCATCGCATTATTGGATCAAGTTTATCATTATGATATACGAGTGAGATACCCATGCTACGCACGGGTGGGAGGCCAGAAGCAAACAGGCAATGCAGATACGGCAAATGCTAAAGCATGAAACCAATAAATTCCACATTCCTGTAGCACCCTCAGTTGCACGTCAGACATGGACAGCAAGTTCATGAAGGACTTCCATGAAAAACGTACATGTTCACAAACAAATGGGTACGTTCATATATATACACAAAGAATTAAGTTAAGCACCCCTACACAACGAATTAAGGTAAGCACCCCCTAATATATATTATTTGTGTATATGTATACATTGGCATATATTCCAAGGTATGTGAGATCAAATAATGATTGGTATGACATTAGCAATTATCCATTGATGAAATTGAGTGATCAAAGTGAAAAAAAGTGATTGGTTGAGTCAGTGATCCGATCACGTGGGTCCTACACACGTTATTGACGCAAAGATCGCTAGAGGTCTTCTCAGAACAATGACTGTACGTTAGAAAACATAAACGTCATCCACACTGTCCGTGATGGACCTATAGCTCCATACTTAAATTGAGGTGAAAATATGCCTAAAATTCCCAAAAAATTTCACCTTAAATTATTCAGAATAAAATATTGAAAACGGCATGATTGTTATGTTTTTATGTGACCATAATATCACTTCTCCAGAAAATATAGCAATATCATGGGTATATTACACTGTTTTGACGACAACAAACTTGTAATGTGCGAGGTTGTAAAAAAACGGGTGGGGGGTGCTTAACTTAATTCTTTGTGTATAGAAACATCGATCGTGGGTCCATGGCGAATCTGCATATGGCGATCCGTGAAGTTCACGTTTAGAAAGTAGAAACTATCACGGCATGTCGTCATTTACTTCAACTCAATATCTCTTTTTTTCATTCCAAACAACATAACTCCAATCACAAATTAATCACAAAATAAACTTTTAACAACATTGTTAATGTTTCCTTCATTGTAAAAACTACCAAGTCAACAGTTGAAAGGATTTTGAGCCGATAGGTGTTACGGCCTTGGCAAGATCGATGGAGACAGCGCTCTCTTAGCGTATGCACTGCCCAAATAGCTTTGT
Source organism: Myxine glutinosa (assembly GCF_964187855.1). Classification (NCBI taxonomy): domain Eukaryota; kingdom Metazoa; phylum Chordata; class Myxini; order Myxiniformes; family Myxinidae; genus Myxine; species Myxine glutinosa. The sequence continues at coordinate 92,694,913 of NC_136264.1, read as the reverse complement.
GGAATTCTCTCATGTAGAGATTAAACCCACATCGTTTGAACTTTGGCCGAGGTCATTATTTACTTTTAATGACGTTTATATACGAATCAAAAAGAAGATTATTGGTTTTGGATTGTCCTTTCCGCATATCTCGTGGGATTGTGAGTTGGAGTGATGGCGGGGATGAGGTTGGCATTCTCTCAAGCAGGGATTCAACCCATGTCCTTATAAAAGGTCTTTGTCCAAGGTCACCGAGTCCGATCAGTGCAGCCGATCGGTGCAGCTGTGCAGCGATTTGTGCAGCCGTTTGTGCGGCACCAGGGAAAATAACGTTATGCGGGAGTCCAAACCTGAAAATGCTGGAGGCCAAAGCTGAAATTGGAAAAACAATATACCCTATTTTACTCCAGAAGATCCCAGGATTACCCACCCATCCTTCCGTTTCCGGTCTTGCTGGCGACGGTTCGTTTTTTCGCAGGTCTCCACGCTCTCCATCGAAATCGAAGTTGTCATTGTTCCAATTTGTATTTTCGTTATAACTGTATTTCTTTTATGGTGTATGTACGTTTATTGTCCCGTCAAAGATTTTCGGTGCAAATCTTTCATACCTGTATTGAAAATCGCGTTAATTCGTGTCGTCTCGAGGTCTTGTACAGTGTACACTGTACAACCTTGAGGCTTTGTTTTTCTCTCAGCGCCTGTCGTTTGTGATCCAATAACTTTCGTTCTCTGTTTTCGCAGTCTTTCCACCCCAAAGCCTACTTCCTTATGTAAATCTCAACTCAAAAAAAAAGAAAAAAAAAAAGACTACCTTCTCTGTGCTCATTCGTTTATTCTTTCTTATTCGTTCGTTCGTTCTTCGACCACGTGTTTCTCCCCCATTTCCCCAGATAGATTGTCAAATTTCAATTCGTTATTTTATCGTCCATGTGATATTGTTTGATTATAGTTAGTTTTGGTTTGAATTTCCTGTAACTCGTAATTAATTAATCGTTTTCTGCCCTTGTGTGTGGCCTTGTAGTTGTACCCCCGTCGGTGTTTTGTTAACTTAAGTGTGTTTTGCTTGGCTCTTGGTTTTTTCCCTTCTACCCCGAACATAATACTGTCTAACGTTCTAATTCCCCACCCCCCCCCCCCCCAAAAAAAAAACAAACAAAAAAAAAAACATTTATTTTCTTTTCTCCACGTGTACTGTTGTCTCATCCTGTATTTTCTGTCCAGGTGTGCTGTTCGCCCCACCCCAATTATCTCCTTGCCATCCACCGTTTGCCCTGTTCATGTGACTCGTGGTGGTCCCTCTCGGCTCTCCCCCCGTTGGTATTTTTGTGCATATAAGATTGTTCATAGTTCTGTTTAAATATTTTTAAATATGTTTAACCTTTCCCCTTCTGTTTTTTATTCAGTGGTATATTACAACACGCTGTTTTTCTTCCTATTTAAAAGGCTTTTCTCAATTTCCTCTCCAACTCATTCCACTTCAAAAAAAAGAAATTCAATATCTTATACGTCTCCCTCACTACATGGTCTAAATTCACATTCATTCCATCCCTCCTCCATCATCCTGAACCGGATTGCTAACTTGAAAATCACAACAAACCCAATTTGTTATCAATGTTCGTCTTTCATTAATCATCCACTTTCTAAACTCCCCTCTTGCCCCTCCCATCCAAATCCCCCCCCCTTGCACCTACACTCCGAAACTTCCCCCTTGCCCCTCCACTCTTAAACTCCCCCCTTGCCCCTCCACTCCTGAACTCCCCCCTTGCCCTTCCCCTCCTAAACTTCCCCTTTGCCCCTCCCCTCCTAATCCCCCCCCTTGCCCCTCCACTCCTGATCTCCCCCCTTTCCCCTTCCCTCCAAAACTCCCCCCTTGCCCCTCCCCTCCTAAACTCCCCCCTCACTCCTCCCCTTCAAAACTCCCCCCCAATCCCTCCCATTCAATTCTCCCCCCATACCATTCCTCTCCAATTCTCTCTCCTCCCCCCTCCTCCTCCAAGCTGCCTCCTCCCCACTTCGTCTCCCTTCTATCTCATACCTCCACCCCCCCAAACCTTCTACTTTCCTCTGCCCCCCCTCAAACAACCCCTCACTGTGCCGCATCCCTTCACCAGCAAACCTTTCATCCTCCTCATCCTTCCCTTTCTTGGAACTCTTCTGCAACATCTGAAACACTATCAACTGCTCTCCCTACCTCCCCCTCTCATCCTTCATCTTACCCTACTCCTCCCCTCCCCTGTCCTGTACCCGATGCTCCCACTCTCTCTTCATTAACGGTATGGACCTCAAACATCCGGGGCCTTCGCTCAAACCTGACTGATCTCTCCATACAGGTTGCTTCTGACAATCCAGACTTGATCTGCTTAACAGAGACTTTCCTCCTTCAAGATGTCTCTGATTCCTTAATATCTCTTCCTGGTTACTCCCTCCTCCGGTATGATAGACCTGAGCCTCGGCCTGGTGGTGGGGTGGCTATCTTTGTCAAAAACTCTCTTCCTCACTCTCCTTGCACTGCTCTCTTTCCTCCTCACCCGCAGGAGTACCTCTGGTTACGGCTTCCTCTCCGCTCCCACCTTTTGTTCATATGTGTTCTGTACCGTCCCCCAAACAGTGATGACTCCATCTACATTTCAATGTCTGACAACATGGACCAACTTCTATCCACTCATCCCAACTCTCTCTTCCTCATATGTGGTGACTTCAACTGTCATCATGCCACCTGGTTGGGTGTGGGTTCCTCTCTCACTAGTCATGGCACCTCAGCAAAGGACTTCTGTGACTCACTGGGATTGACACAATCTGTCAATTTCCCGACCCGGATCTCAGCCAATGGAGTATCTTCTCTTCTAGACTTGGTTATGACAAACTTCCCTGCTAATGTCTGCTGCTCTTCTTCTGCTCCAATCGGTTCTTCTGATCATGTGCTTGTCAAAGTGGACATCTCTCTGGCCATTCTCAGAGAGCCTCCTCAGCGTCGACGAGTCTGGCATTTCACTCAGGCCGACTGGGACGGTCTTCAAGCAGCCATCAATCGTCTGGATTGGTCTCCCATCTCCACTGCCTCTGACATCAATTCTTCCTGGGAATTCTTCCAAAGCAAACTGATCTCTCTCATGCACAGATTTATCCCATCTCGCCTTCAATTGTCTTACCCTTCCTCCCGTCCATGGTACACTGAATCTTGTGGTGAGGCAGTTGCCCTGAAACAACTTGCCTTTGCCTCTTGGAAGGCTAATCCAACTGAAGGAAATCTCAGTTCCTTCCACCAAGCTCGGAACAAGTGTGTGTCTACCCTCAGGAGTGCCAGGAAGCACTATCTCTCCTCACTCAAGAATGAACTCTCAAACCTGTCTCCTTCCTCCAAATCCTGGTGGCGTCTGGTCAAATCCGTTTCTGGTGTTTGTTCCCCCTCCATCCCCTCCCTTACCTCAAATGGCCACACAGTTGACATCGCACGTGACAAAGCCGAATGCCTCAACTCTGTGTTCGCCTCGAAATCCTTAGTCCCAAACCCATCTCTCTCTGTTCCCACCTTTCCCAGTCGAACCCAAATGCTCCTGGACTCTGTGTCCTTCTCTCCTGACAAGGTGGAGGAGTTTTTGTCAAACCTCGACTCTGATTCTGCAACTGGACCAGACGGCATCAGCCCACGGGTCCTAAAATCCTGCTCTGCCGCTCTATCTCACCCTCTCTCTGTTCTTTTCACCCTATCTTTTGCTCAAGGTCATCTGCCAGCATCCTGGAAATCAGCTAACATTACCGCTTTACACAAAAAAGGTGCAAAAACAGATCCTTGCAACTACAGACCAATCAGCCTGCTCCCAATTATCAGCAAAGTCATGGAATCCATCATTGCTTCGGATATGAAATCTTTCCTCTTCTCCAATGGCTTGATCTCTGATCATCATTTTGGTTTCAGACCAGGTCACTCTACTCTGGACATGCTGCTTCTGCTGTCTCAACAATGGATGGAGGTCCTGAATGCCAAACAGGAAATCAGAGCTGTCTCCCTTGACATATCAAGGGCCTTTGATACGGTCTGGCACCCAGCTCTGCTCACTAAACTCTCCTCCTATGGTATCCATGGAAATCTCCATGCATGGCTTGCGGACTTCCTCTCTGGTCGTAGTCAACGTGTGGCCCTGAATGGATTTCTCTCATCTCCCCTTCCTGTTCAGGCTGGAGTTCCCCAAGGAAGTGTGCTGGGCCCTGTGCTTTTTCTGGTCTTTATCAATGATCTCTCTGACTCTCTGGAAAATCCTCTCTATCTCTTTGCTGATGACTCCACTCTCTGCCGCTCCATTCCTCTTCCCTCAGATAGGCAGTCTGCAGCCTCCTCACTCTCTGAAGACCTGGACAAAATCACAGACTGGTCAAACAAGTGGAACATGTCTTTCAATCCTGCCAAATCTCACTCTCTTACTATGTCTCTCCGGAAAGATCGACTGGACAACCCTCCCATCTACTTTCTCAACAATCCTCTCCAAGAAGTTCTGTCACTCAAGCTTTTGGGTCTCACTATCTGCCATGATCTTTCTTGGGAAAACCACATTTCCAAGCTGGCCTCCAAAGCCAGTCGCCGACTGGGCATCCTCCGTCGTGCGAAGTCCTTCCTCGGCACACCTGAGCTCCTCACCACATACAAGGCTTTCATCCGCAGCTCAATGGAATACTGTTCTCCCCTATGGGCTGGTGCTCCTGCCTCACACCTGGCTCGGCTTCACGCTGTTGAATCCAAAGCTTTCAAAATCATTGGAATCTCCCGCGATGAAGCTATCTCTGAGGGCCTTTCACTCACTCACCGCAGGCAGGTAGGTGGTCTTTCTGTCTTCTACCGACTCCTCTCCGGCCTTGCTCCCCCAGCTCTCTCCGTGCTCTGTCCCCCAAATATTCCTACAGGTCGCACAAGATCTGCCAGCAACCCTCTGATGGTTAAACTGCCGAAATCTCGGCTCTCTGCTCACCTTCACTCTTTCATTCCTCTTTTCTCCCGCCTGTGGAACAAACTCCCACACTCCCTTCAATCCCTCTCCTCCCTCCAGGTCTTTAAAACAGCTGTTCACCACCATCTCTTATCTTCCCCCATCCATAACCTTGATCTTTTCTACCCCCACTAATTCACCCCAGATCCACCTTGTTTGAAATTCCAACTTATTTCCTGGAAATCCTGGCAGTGTCCATATGTTTATACCTCTCCCACCCCCCCCCCCCCTTCACATGCCTCCCCCCCTTCACATGCCTCCCCCCTTCACATGCCTCCCCCCCAAAGCCCTCTCCCTCCCACAGATCTCTCGATGTCTCCATGTCTCTCGGTCCCTGCTCTCAAATGTTGTGTTTGTGTCCTTCCCCCTCTCTCCCCATCTTGTCTACCGCTCCCGATGTTATTTGTTTTATGTGTCTGTTTGTCTTTCTGTGTGATTAATTTTCGCTCTTTCACGAGCCTCGATCTTGTATACAAAAAAAAAAAAAAAAAAAAAAAAAAAAAAAAAACCCAAAATATCGTTGCGATCGGTTCAGCCATTTTTGCGGTACCTTTGAACGGACGGACGGACGGATGGACAGACGGACATTTGGTGAATTCTAGTAAGATTAAAGGTAAGCTTCATGATCTTAATAACTCAAGAAAAGAAACTTTATTTTATGTTTTTAATACAGGAAAATAATAGCAGCACGTACCATTTTTAAAGTCTGGTATGCTCGAATTGGTCCAAACCAGTTGGGTGTTTTTTTTAGGAGACACTATCTCCTTACTGGCTTCCTTCGGGAGTTTATCCGCTCTTTACCAGGTGTTGTTTTTAGTCCTGGCAGGGTGTCACAGTCACCCTCCCTACTAGCAAAGCCAGTGTGAGGTGTCCGTTTAGTCGCCGAAAACCCGATTATGCGGCAGGTAGCATGGGGTTACATGTTACCAGTCAGTGGCAGTTTCAAAAGACTGACCTGACTGAAAATTTGGATAATAAATGAAGGTTTTTGTCCATGATTTAAGTTTTAGCCCGAGTTTTCATGGCCGACTAGTGTAAAAATACAGAAGGGTTTTCCTTCATTTATGGAATCCAAATAAAGGGATGAGCAATTTGCCCGATTTCTGCTGTTATTGGAGTTGTAGTTGTTGTTTTGAAGATGGCATCTGTTGAGGTAATGTGTGCGTGACTGTGTACAATGGAAACGGTGGATTTCATTGACAAATTGCTCCCCTCACCACTAATCCGCCCCAGGGAAAGTCTCACGTGTTGTAGGCCTACTGTTAATAAATTAAGGTTTTTGTACATACTTTCGGTTTTTTCCCGGGTTTTCAAGGCTGAGTAGTGTGAAAATACAGAAGGGTCGTCATTTGGGCTTTTCTGCTAGTATACTTATAATACTGGCTTTTCTGAACCCAAATTGAAGACCTGAGTGGAAGAAGTACTTAAGTCCCATTGATCTCAGATCATTTCGTTTAGGTTCTTCACAATGTACCGACGATTGAGTTCGAGGTCGTTGTGAGTCCGATCATCTTGACCGTCAAACAACAACGACCATCGTTTGGTGTCAACATGATGGTCACCCTACCAGTGGGGGTCTCCGCCTTGCAGCGGGACCCACGCGAGTAATCGACTCATCGTCGCAAGATGGAGTCCCCTCCAAGGGGGCGAGGTGCTACCTCAGCCCACCGAAGGGAGATCTTCGTGACACCTGTGGCACCCTCTCTTCCCCTCACACCGCCCCCCACCCCTCCAGTCTGCGCAACTAGCTCGAGGCTAGCCAGAAGGAGTCAATATGCACATTTTCCACTTCAACTGTTCAACAACTTTTTTAAATGCTGCATGTTGGACAGGTACTTTTGATAGTATTACATATATTATCATGTGCTAGTAATCCACTTGTCACAAAGAAAATATAATTAACACCATTTACATTAATGTGAATTCTAAGAAACCTCAATATTAAAAGTTGAAAATTAGTGAATATGTGAAATTCGTTTTCTTAGCCTTGTTCTCTTGTTTGAAAGTCGATGAGTCGGTTCAGAATGGCGCCAAGGAAGCAACTTTGAACAGAAGACCATATGGATATCCGAACGCTGCAAGAAGAAGGGCACACTATGAATAGAAATGCTGATCTCCAACAATGGTGTGAGGTACATTTTGCAATGCCTGAAGAAACTGTCTCAATGGCACCCAAACCTCGAGGCTGGCACTCTAACCGCTAAGCCAACAAGAAAAGGCCCAAGGCAAGACAAGCACACGAAGTTTCTCAGCCTACGCGATAGAGGGCAAATCAAGTTTGTAGCTGACAAAAGAAATGAGAGCAGGTCTGGACATTAATATCTCGTCCAGCACTGTGAGCAGAAGGCCAATTGCAACAGGTCTTCAGGTCTCGATGGTAGAACAAGTACAAAAAGTTTTAATTAAAACAAAAGCCGCGTCGATGTTACACAATGCCTAGATGCAGCTGTGCCTATAACGTCGATGTTATAGGCACAGGACATTCCTATTGATTCGATTACTTGATGTTATTTTTGTGCAAAGTGAAAATATATCTCGGCAATTTCCCGTGTGTGGCGACGAA